>NC_141031.1:37207500-37475000 GCF_052040795.2 Danio rerio
GACGGACAGACAGATGGATAGATAAATAGATAACACACACATTTTCTCATCAGCTCTATATAAATTTCTAATGGGTGACCTTACTTACTCCCAGAGCCATTTATATCGAAGTTGATATTAAGCCGCTCAATGTTGGTGTTTTGTAAAATCTAATTTTACAAGGTTGGTCGTTAGCCCAGTGCTCAACCCCCAACCTGGAGGACCAGGACATAAACACATACATTACGGACAACTTAGTTTACCCAAATCACCTATATAGTGCATGTCTTTGGACTTGCAAACATAAAAAAACATGGGGAGAACATGCAAACTCCACACAGAAATGCCAACTAACCCAGCTGGGGCTCGAATCAGCGACCTTCTTGCTGTGAGGCAACAGCGTAAGGCATGAGGCGACCATGCCGCCCTATGGGTGACCTACAGAATTTTAATCTTTCAAAAAAAAAAACTGAATTTTCTTCAAAAGGTCAAGTGTTAGCATCTATGCATTAAAAAAAAGCATCTGTACTCCACGTGATTGGGCTGTAGATATCAGACGTGATTTATTGTGCCTGAGAGGTTAGAGCTGGAATACTCTGCAGGATCTCTCACTTCAGGATTCCAGGATGTGCTTATGATTGAATATCGACTCCTGCCTTGAAGGAAACACCTTACAATCACATGACACAGGGTGATTTCATCCATTCAACTGAGAAATGGGAAGAATTGCAATGATGTTGCAGGCATCTCAGGAAGGACCTTGGCCTTTTAACTGTCAAATCAATAATTTGCACCAAACAATGCAGACAGACTGAATGAGCGATGCACTAACAATAAAACTAAGAAACAATTAAATCAATGAGGGCCTTGCTTTACTTTAGCTTATTCCCTTCTTTACTAATAGTAGCCAGTGCTGGGAAACACATACAACCATTCTCTCACACGCGCACGCACAAACGCACACCCACACACACCCACACCCACACACACTGCCCAATTTACTTTGTTTAATTTACATATACATACTGCATGTTCTTGGACTATTGAAAAACAATGGGAATTGAACCAGCATCTTTCTTGCTTTGAGGCAATCTTGCAAACTACTGAGCCATTGTTTGACTAAGAAGCCAAACAATAAAAAAAAAAACTGAAATGGAAAATAAATTAACAATCAAATGAACAGCGCAATGAATGAGTGCTAAACAATAGAAACATAAAACATAAAAATGCAAACAGATGATAAAACCAGTGCAAAAACTATTAAACTACGGAGACTGCATGAACAATAAACTCTAATGAATAAAAGAACTAGTAAAAGAATTAACAAATAGTGGAAGAAAAATCAATAGAACAAATTATATCATACTTTTTAAATGAACAAATTATTAAGAAAAAAACAAATAAGCAAACAAACACACAACCAAATTAACAAATAATAATAAACAATGGAACATGAAAACTATTAAATGATAGAAGTAATAAAAATGAATAAATGATATACAACTGAATGAATGTTAGGATGGATGGATGGATGGATGGAAGGATAGATGGATAAACAGACATACAGTTATGACAGACGGACGGACGGACGGACGGACGGACGGACGGACGGACGGACGGACGGACGGACGGACGGACGGACGGACGGACAGACAGACAGACAGACAGACAGACAGACAGACAGACAGACAGACAGACAGACAGACAGACAGACAGACAGACAGACAGATAGATAGATAGATAGATAGATAGATAGATAGATAGATAGATAGATAGATAGATAGATAGATAGATAGATAGATAGATTGAACAGACAGACAGTTATGATAGATAAATAAATGGATGGATGCCTAGATGTATGTATGGATGGATGTATGTATGTATGTATGGATGGATGGATGGATGGATGGATGGATGGATGGATGGATGGAAGACAAATAGACAGATGAAATGATATGATAGATAGATAAATGGATGGATAGATGGATGGAAGGATGGATGGATGGATGGATGGATGGATGGATGGATGGATGGATGGATGGATGGATGGAAATGATATATTGGATGAATTGAGACATGGACAAACAAACATACATTTATGATAGATAGATAGATAGATAGATAGATAGATAGATAGATAGATAGATAGATAGATAGATAGATAGATAGATAGATAGATGGATGGATGGATGGATGGATGGATGGATGGATGGATGGATGGATGGATGGATGGATGGATGGATGGATGGATGGATGGATGGATGGATGGATGGATGGATAGATGGATGGATTGAGAAATGGACTGAAGGGCAAATGGATGGACAAAAGATAGATACGTCTGTTTTTTTGTGTAAAACTGATGCTACAGGGTGGTTTCACTGACCACTTACCTCCATATGGATGGCTTGTCTGGTTGACTGGTTTGCCGTGTACGGTGTGGGATTTGGGATGCAGAGCGGAGCAGACTGGAGTTTGAGTCCAGTAAAGGAAAATTCCAGAAACCAGGTAAAACTGGGAAAAAAGGAAAAAAATTATGTAAAATAATGGTACAATGTGATAACTTAATTCTAGTTTCCTTTTAAAAACACAATCTATCAGTTGCGATAAGGGAGGGTGTGTAGGTCAGTCAATAGCTAGCTGATTTATTATTCACAACAAGCTGTACACAATGGCCTCTGGTGGATTGGTAAGAAATGGCACAAGAAAATGTGAACCAGTATCATATTTAAGATTGCCAAAAACGTACACAGCGACCTCTACTGGACTTGTCAATAAAAAACTGCAAACCGTATTTCTTGGTTCTCATAAATGTAGCCCTGAGCTCATATCTCACATGAGCCTGAGTGGCGTTTTTGGTTATAGATCCTTTTCACATTTCCGGGTTTCTCAGTGGCAAAAATCTTCATAGTTGGGTGAACTAAGAGCGCAGTGAATAAGAGAGTACAACAAATCACTTTTTTTACAGTCCTGTTTGCTGAGGTAATAAAAGAAAAACTCCACGATAGTGTTATCAAGACTTTCAAAAAAGAAAAAAAATGTGTGAGATTGATAATGGCAGACAGATGAGAGAACAACGTCAAATTTACTGTCCTGCCCCATACACTCTGCATTAAAAATTCCTCGCAGAAACTGTAATTTGTCTTTTTTTGTCATTTGATGCAAAGATAATTTAATACACACATACATAAATACATACAGTTAGGTCCATAAATATTTGAACATCGACACAATTCTAACATTTTTGGCTCTATTCACCAACACAATGGATTTGAAATTAAACCAACAAGATGTGCTTTAACTGCAGACTGTCAGCTTAATTTGAGGTATTTACATCCAAATCAGGTGAACACTGTAGGAATTGTGATCATGTGACTGCTGACAAAAGTATCAGGATGAATTCTGAAGTGTCCCAGGCAAAGTTTTTAGCTCATATTAAGCCATATGCTTCAGAACTCATTGGACAGTGCTTCACAGTGCAGATAGAGAATGACCAAAAGCATAATGCAAAAGCAACCAAAGAGTTTTTAAAGGAAAAGAAGTGGAGTGTTATGCAATGGTCAAATCAATCACCTGACCTGAATCCAATTGAGCATGCATTTTACTTGCTGAAGACAAAACTGAAGGGAAAATGCTCCATGAACAAGCAGGAACTGAAGACAGTGGCAGTAGAGGCCTGGCAGTGCACCACCAGGGATGAAACCCAGCGTCTGGTGATGTCTTTGCGTTCCAGGTTTCAGGCTATAATTGACTGCAAAGGATTTGCAACCAAGTATTAAAAAGTGGAAGTTTAATTTATGATTATTATTCTGTCCAATTACCTTTGGTCCCTTAACAAGTGGGAGGCACATATGCAAACTGTTGTAATTCCTACAGCATTCACTTGATTTGGATGTAAATACCCTTAAATTAAAGCTGACAGTCTGCAGTTAAAGCACATCTTGTTAATTTTATTTCAAATCTATTGTGTTGGTTTATAGAGCCAAAACTGTTAGAATTGTGTCAATGGTAAAATATGTATGTATCTAACTGTATAAATGTTCTAACATGTTTTTAAAAAAAATCAAAATATTAAAAACTTTCAAGGATTTAAGTTGCTGATGACAGTTAAATGCATTTTGTGAAAAGGGTGCACCAAAATATAGCAGTGCAATATAGGCAATATTATAGTGCAAATAAGACACTCTCACCATCAATACAACAAGCAACAGGTAAAAAATAAAAATAATGAAAATTAAAAGGGTTGTGTAATTGTTTTGCTGCCTCTGATGGAGCCAAACCAAAGGGGAAAAGCACACTGTGTTTAATGTCAGGACGTGTGGACTCCACAGAAGCTGCAGTCAGAGACTCCACACACTAAACTCAATTTGAGTCCAGAGAGAGCAGAATCTCTGCCAGCTTCATTAGTGCTGGTGCCGTCCAGCAGAAAGCAGCCAGTGTGTCTCTGCAACAACATTCAGATCCAGAGCTTCTGGACAGCAGATGCTTCTCTCAAAAGCGGAGAACAAACCGCATTGGCCAGCTTGTTCAGTCATCAACTGTTGCAGTTACTGAGTAAAAACATCCGCATTGCGTGTGGAAAGTTATTATATTTTCCACGATGATACATTTAAAACGAGAAACATTTGACATCATACGAACACGTATATGTTTGTATTGTATATAAATTTAAATAAGCACAGATCAGAAGAATTGAATATTATACCAAAACCATATATTTTACTTTGAACGATGACTAAACATTATTTCACCCACATGCTAAGCTTAATCTTTTCACTCATCATAGCACACGTGCTGCTGATGACGTGACAATAAAAGTGATTGGATGTTGACATTTTGACAAAAGTATTTTCAAACACTTTACCTGCATACAGTGCATCTTGAAAGTATTCATTGCGCTTCACTTTTTCTACATTTTTTGTTACAGCCTTATTCCAAAATGAATTAAATTCATTTATTTCCTCAAATGTCTACACACAATACCCTATAATGACAATGTGAAAAAAGCATTGTTGAAATTGTTGCAAATTTATTAAAAATTTAAAAGCTGAAAAATCAAATGTACATAAGTATTCACAGCCTTTGCCATGAAGCTCTAAAATGAGCTCAGTTACATTCTGTTTCCACTGATCATTCTTGAAATGTTTCAGCAGCTTCATTGGGGTTCACCTGTGGTAAATACAGTTCATTGGACATGATTTGAAAAGGCATACACCTGACTATATAAGGTCCCAGGGTTGACAGTGCATGTCAAAGCACAAACCAAGCATGAAGACAAAGGAATTGTCTGTAGACCTCTGAGACTGGATTGTCTTGAGGCACAAGGCTGGGGAAGGTAACAGAAAAATTTCTGCTGCTCTGAAAGTTCCAATGAGCACAGTGACCTCCATCATCCATAAGTGAAAGATGTTTGGAACCACCAGGACTCTTCCTAGAGCTGGCTGGCCATCTCTAGGAAGTGATCAGGATTGAAGGGCCTTAGTCAGGGAGGTGATCAATAACCCGATGTTCACTCAGTCTAAGCTCCAGCGTTCTTCTGTGGAGAGAGGAGAACCTTACAGAAGGACAACCATCTGTGCAGCAATCCACCAATCAGGCTTGAATGGTAAAATGGCCAGATGGAAGCCACTCCCCTGGAATTTGCCAAAAGGCATCTGAAGGACTCTCAGACCATAAGAAACTAAACTCTCTGGTCTAATGAGACTCAATTTGAACTCTTTGGAGTGAATGCCCGGCGTTACATTTGGAGAAAACCAGACACCGCTAATCCCCAGGCTAATACCATCCCTACAGTGAAGCATGGTGGTGGCAGTATCATGATGTGGGGATGTTGTTTAGCGGCAGGAACTTTAAGACTAGTCAGGATAAAGGGAAAGATAAATGCAGCAATGTGCAGAGACATCCAGAATGGAAACCTGCATCAGAGTGCTCTCGACGGTTCATCTTCCTGCAGGACAATAACCCAAAACACACCACCAAAATATTAATGGAATGGCTTCACAACAACTCAGTGAATGTCCTTGAGTGGCCCAGCCAGAGCCCAGACCTAAATCCTATTGAACATCTCTGGAGAGATCTGAAAATGGCTTTACACAGTCACTTCCCATCCAACCTGATAGAGCTTGAGAGGTACTGCAAAGAAGAATGGGCAACAATTCCCCAAGACAGGTGTGCCAAGCTTGTGGCATCATATTCAAAAAGACCTGATGCTGTAATTGCTGCCAAAGCATAAAAAATCAGTTTCCACAGAAATATGAAAAGATATAAAGATTTAAACAATAACAAAGTCATTTTAAAATATATTTAAAAACAGCAAGTTTAAATTGTAAATCATAATAATACCAAATTGAAATAGTACTTTTTAAACACTTTTTATAAATAAATGCAACCTTGTTAAGCATCATAAGACATCTTTCAAAAAATATTGAATTAAACTTTTGATTGGTATTGTAGTGTATATTAAAAAAAACAAGTTACATAGAATTATATGAAATATCAACTTTTTAAATTAAATATAGGTTTTCAGTATTTACAGAAGTCTACAAGCTTATGAATCTATATTATTTAGGTATAGATATTTTTAAGTTATTAAACTGTCAAAGTGTGCCTCACAAAAACATTCATTTAGTCATTTTCCTTCAGCTTAGTCCCTTATTTACCACAGTAGAATGAACCGTCATTTATTTCAGCATATGTTTTACGCTGCGGATGCCCTTTTAGCCGCAAACCTAATCTATCTCCACACAGAAATGCCAACTGACCCAGCTGGGACTCGAACCTTCTTGACCTTCTTGCTGTGAGGCAACATTGCTCACCACAGAGCCACAGCGTCGCCACTCACAAAAACAGATACTGTATAATAAACTACTACTCTTTTTACTGAATTTTCAACAGCGAGGGCTATATTTTAGCATAGCGTGTGTCAGATTAATTAGCTGCCTTCTGCTGATCTGTTCTGTTTTTGTTCAACTGATGCTGATTCTCCACTGCTTAATGTGTCTATATATTGTTCTGATTATCAGCTTCTCTAGGGAACCAGTGGGGAAGAGGGAAGAAAACACTGCTGTATGCAATCAATATAAAGAGCAGGGTAAACTCAAATTTTCCTGATCTATTGTCCATGATCACGTCTCTGCTGAGAAACACGTGGCACGTGATGATGTACATGTGATGGCAGTCATTCACGTGCTCTGGGATTCAGATCACATATGGACGTGTCTGTCCCGGCACAACTCTTAGAATGTCACTTCAGCATTTATAGAGCACATGAAAACAAAACAGGAGTGTTTTAGCCTGTGTGTGTGTGTGTGTGTGTTTCCTGCTATATGTGGAGGCTGGTTTTACTCTGCAAGACAAAAAAATAATAATGATTGCAACTTTTTTTATTCATTCATTCATTGTCTTTTCAGCTTAGCACCTTTATTAATCAGGGGTCGCCACTGTGGTATAAAGCGCCAATTTAACCAGCATATGTTTTACACAGCGGATACCCTTCCAGCTGCAACCCATCACTGGGAAACATCCACACACTCTTGCACACATTCACATACACTATGTTCAACTTAGCTTATTCAATTGACCTGTACCGCATATCTTTGGACTGTGGGGAAAACAGAAATGCCAACTAACCAGGCTGAGGCTAGAACCAGCAAACTTCTTGCTGTGAGGCCATTGTGCTACCCACTGCGCTACCGTGCTGCCCCAACCAAACATCTTTTTCAACTTAATTTCTTACAATTGGCTTTTTTGGTCCCACTTTATATTAAGTGGCCTTAACTAATATGTACTTACACAGGAATTAATAGTCTGTTACAATGTACTTATTGTGTAAATGCATGTATTTACTGTGTACTGTACTTATGCTTGATTAAATACATGTATGTAATTACATCTGTAATTAACTTTTGTAATTACATTTGTAAATACACTGTTGACCATCCCTTACACCTTAACCCACCCTTAAACCTACCCATACCACCAAACCTGTCCATAACCCAACCTCTATCCCAACTGCACTATAAGTGTTCTCAAAAACATTATAAACACAGTAAGTACATTGTATTTATTTTTTAATGTAAGTACATAGTAGTTAAGGACACTTAATATGAAGTGGGACCGCTATTTTTTTTCTCAGAATCACAATTCAAGGAGAAAGTAATTAACTATGAGTTTATAAACTGTAATAGATAAATACTGTGTGATTCTGAAAAAGGTCAGACATGTGACAAACTCACAGAAAAAAAATTATACTTATAAGCTTCCATTATTAATGTACAACTAAACATGGACAAAATAACATTTAGAATATCTGCTTTTAAAATAAATGACAGAAGTTCATTCCTGATTATTTCACTTGAATTAAAAAAGACATCGAAAAAAGCGAAGAAAATCCTAGACTGATGCAACTTTCCATTTCCTTTTTTCGTGACCTATTTCCCGCTTGCCCAGTTTTTGTCCATTCAGAACATATTAGTTTCCATCTTTTGTTGGAATAAAATTGTTCATTCTGTCTGGCTTGGACGTATTGAAAGTGTGAAGGTTAAAGCATGAAAGACTAGGGGTTAACACCGCGGCACGTGCGGCGGTGGTTCATTTCAAACTCGGATGTCAGGTGGACCACTGTGACACGTGCTGAGACCCCTGTCCTTCTGATTGCTTCTTCTATAGTCAATGGCTTAAGAAATCAAGCAACCGTGACACACTTCTGAATAGAAAGGCTTGAATGGAAAAATGTTGATTATGTTCATTCAGCTGTTGTTGAAAACATTTGGGAAGTGATGTCATCTGATCTGCATCTGCTCGCCTGAAAGTGAATCCCAAATGCGTCAGAGAGAATTCTGCGTGATCAAAGGAATAATTCAGCCAAAATAGTTTGCGTTTGCATTGACTGCGTATTTCAAGCAAAACCAGCATAGCAGTGATCCACTCTATTTGTGCACCATATTTTCATGTCTTCTGAAAGTAAACAATTCAGATATTTATGTTAGAGTTCTTCTAAAATCCCATGAAGATTATAGACACTTTCAAAGAATCGGTTTTAGTAAAAATAGTCATTAAAAATAGTTAATTCGTGGATTTCTTATAATCAAAAACACCATAAAAGCAACATTAAAGTGGTTCAAACATCACATTTCAAGCATTTTAGGTCATTTTATTGAAGCAATTTGATTTATGTGTTTTTATTCACTAAAATCTACTCCTAGTTCTCCTTAATGCATTATATATTATATAATATTGCAGAAGCAGCAATGTCAGATCTGGCACTGAATCATTTGTTTCAATGAAATACTGTATTTTCAATCTATCAGTTTATTTGTTTTACAAAAATGATTCATTAATAAATAAATAGTGTGAGAATGCTTGGATCTTAAAACCAAAAGTACCTTGAAAACATTCTAAATGTTGTCAGTAAATGATATTTTCTCAGGTCGTATCACACTGATATGCAGCAACGTTTGTGTACTGATGGCTCAGCTGACGTAGCACTATCGTGCAAGGTGCTTTTATTTATAGCGGCAGGTGCCAAAATCCAAAAAAATCCCAAATATTAACACCCCACCCCCCACCCCCCATTCAGTGGGTTGTTACATTTGTGTAGTCACACCAGTATTACACAAGTAAATACAACATTCCAGTGTGTACATACACTGTACTTACACATCTAGCTACCGTGTAAGTTCACAGGTATACAGTAAGTGACAATATAAAGTGGGACCAAGACATCCGTTAATTAATATGGTTTTGTATATATTAATTGTATACAAGTGTGGATATATAATGTGTATATATTATTATATTAATATTAATATATTAATATGGTTTTGTATGTTATGATTCACTGTTTTTTATTGTTTGTTTGTTTGTTTTTTGCAATTGTGAGTTCTGTTATGGTATAGGGAGCTCTGTTTTTTGACGTTGATGTTGAAACTTCAACTCTGAAGTTTACCAAAGTGACTTTTATTGATAATTTAGTAGTTTTAAACATTATATTGTATAAAATATAATATACAGAAAATTAAATCTGTAAAATAACAGCTTCTGCAAAACAGTACCCTGTTTCTGGAACACCAGTGCAGACAATATATCACTTCAAACTATTAATAATGTCAATAAAAGACACTTTTCAAAATCAAAAGGTTTTGAAAGACAGATCCAAATTCTATAGTGATATTAAAGTGGATAAATACAAGAAAATTTAATCTATGAAACACAAAAAACTTAATTTACAGATATCTGTTTTACATATATGTTATTATGTTATTTATTCACTGAAAATCTCAATTTTCCTCAAGGTAAACATAGTAGATGTAGGTTGAGTAAACAAAAATGTAGATGTAGTAAACAAAAATCCCATTTGTCTTGGGAATTAAATATTTTTAGATGATCCAGGTAACAGGTCTGATTAATTCTCCTTGAATTCTTTACAATTATATAGTACTAAAGCGCTTTACACTTTTTTGAGGGGAATCTCCTCATCCGCCTCCAGTGTGCAGCATCCACCTGGATGGCGCGACGGCAGCCATATTGTGCCAGACCGCACACCACACACCAGCTGATTGGTGGAAAGGAGACAGAGTGATGAAGCCAATTATGATATGGGAATGGTTAGGAAACCAAGATGGACAAATTAGACCAGGACACTGGGTTAAAGCCCTACTCTTTTCGAAGGAAATCCTGGCATTTTTAACAAGAGCAGAGAATCAGATTTAATGTCTCATGCGAAAGATGGCGCTCACTGAGTTCCCGTCAATATCCTTGGGCATTGTGACCCACACAGACCACAGGTTGAGTGCACCCTGTTGGCCTCACTAACACCACTTCCGGCAGCAACCTAGCTTTCCCATGTGGTCTCCCACCAACTATTGACCAGGCGCAGTCTTGCTTAGCTTCCATGTTGGAGTTACAGATAGCTAGCTGCCGGCTAGACATCAGAAGACATTTTTTTAACTGCTAAACATCATAAAAGTGATGCATTCAAACATTACATTTCAAGTCACGATACAAAAAAAAAAAAAAAAATATATATATATATATATATATATATATATATATATATATATATATATATATATATATATATATATATATATATATATATATATTGACTAAAAAGATTTTGATATTTGCCCTGCATACAACAGAAACAGGAATGACAGATTTCTGAATTGACCATTCTTTTGACTTCACCATAGAACCATTGAACCATAAACAGGTCTGAATGAGACAACTCTGTCAAGTTCTGTCTATATCAGCAGCCTCATACAAACAGACCTTCATAACAGCTGAATTCATGCTTTGTAAGGTCATTCTGGAACTCATATGAGGTCCTCTGGGACCTGCATAACTACCGACATCACCAAGTACGCTTGATAGAACAGAAGCCTCACTGCAGTGACCTTTATGCCAGGACACAATACAAATTCACTTTGCTTTTAAAACATTTCTCAATTAGTCCACTTTATTAAGTCTCGATTACTTCAGGGGCTTCATAAATAAAATATCCCCGGTACGAGCACGAAACTCAGACAATGCACATCTCTGAGACAGCAATTGATTTTAAAGGGCCACTCGTTTGCTTCAGAAAGGAAAAAATGACATTGCAGATTCATTTTGAGTTGATTGGAAGAAAGAACAGAGGAAAAATAAACGAGAGAAAGAATAAGAAGAGCTATTGATTTAGTTGCATGAATGGAAGAAGCACCTGCAAAGATCATTTATTGTCAACCCCGAAGCCAAAGGCGTTTTTGTTTGCAGAAAGTGACGTCAGCAATTCTTCAAAACCATTTTTTAATCTACGGAGAAAAAAAAACATACAAAAAATACACGAGTATTTCTGAGAAGTACTCTATTTAAAATAAATGAGAGCTAGTCAATCACAACAGATACCACGCAGCAATCAACTGCTAGAAATTGCTGGTAATTTACTGCAGCTTTATTGCTTTTTGTATCTAACGTTTGTTGACAGCAACCTCAACAGCAAAAAAAAGAATCAAAATAGAGTTTTATTTTGACCACCGGATATTAGACTGAAAGACATCTCACAGAATTTATTATATAAATGGCCAGAACAATATAATAGAAGGCTTTCGTCATTCGCTCAAGAGTGATGTGATGTTTTGCACGTTGCATTATGCATAATGTTCATAAAACGAAGGACATATAAATAAACACACATTTACGGACTCGCTGTACAGAACAAAAGCAAGTCTACTGTACGTCCGTCCCTTTGAACAAAGTGTATTGAATGTCAGCACGGCCCTGAATGAAGTGATTTGGAGTGGGTAGCTTGGAGATCCCAGCTTCATCTTTCTCTGTACAGTACAGAACGGCTCTTCTAGGAAACGACTGCCACGCTGAGGAAAATGACAGGGCTAAAGAGCAGCACCTCGGCCTTACAGCTCTTCAGCTGCTGAGACTCGTCTGTTTGAGTGCTAATTAACATCCACAGGGGAGATGAGCAGACTACATTACACTGTCTTCCAAAACTCGATTACACTCTATGGTTTACAGTTGAGGACAATCTTATCAGCCGTCCTGTGAAATCTTTATTCTTTTTCTAATATTTATCAAGTGATATTTAACAAATTAAAGGGCACCTATGATGAAAATCATCTTTTGTGATCTGGACTGTGTGTAGGTATAGTGTGTTCACAGTCATATTGGGGTTATTTACAAACAGTAAGTGTCCTTTTTTGAATTTCCTGACGTTAAAATAGGATCCAAATCCCTCCCACTCACCGCATGCGACGTATGAATGCGGTTTCCCCATCCCACCAAATTGATTGGCAGCAGCGTATTAACATGCCTCCGTAGGAACGCGTATAATCATATCAACAAGACGTGTGCAAAGCTGGGATTAAAAGATCTGTTCAGCTCTCTGTGATCATCAAATGTGATCAAGAATGAGTCTTGTAAGTTTAAAGCGTTTTTAATACAGAGCATGTTTGTAATGAATTACAGCATCTTTATCACCACATGCTGCATGTCTGTACAATTAAAAAATATCCTTCAATCCCAATTTGTGGACGTTAAATTAGGTTTATTTTTTACATTAACATAATGGATATCTGTACAGCAGTGGATATTAACGTGTATCCTGTCATATTTGAGTTTAAAAACAGTGCAAAGTTAAACACATGCGCTGTGTGTGTGTGTCCGCTGTGTGTGTGCATGTGTGCGGGCCTGCGTGAACTTTGTAATGACAATGTGTTTGACTCATCGTTGTAACGCCACAACAAATACATCAAATAATCATTGGGAAAGTTCTTACAGAAGTATTTCTCACAGTGAAATACTGAGATCGGCTTCCTTTATGTCTGTCACTGTGCTGTTTATCTGATGCAGCCAAAGATTGAAGCACACTCTGACAGGCACGTGGGAACAGTGGGCGGGGAGAACTAGAATTGTCTAATGGGTGTTTTGAGTTTAAACTCCATGTACATGTTCTGGAGACACAAAAGACTTATATTAAATCTGGAAAAAGGGGTAGAGAAAGTCTTATTTCTTTTATTTTGCCAAGAATAATGGTAGTTTATAATTTTTTTTACAAAACACTTTAACCCATTTAAGCCCACTGACAACTATTGTTGCCGAAGATCATAGTTGCCATTTTTTTATAAGTAATTTTATACAATATCCAATTTCCATTTCTAAATGACATGCAAGCAAACAAACAAATAACAGATTTCAAGAAATGAAAAAGGATTTAATTACCTTCCTGTTATATGATGCCCTAATTCTAGAATGCAAAACCTCCTAAATAAAAGAATTTGTCATGTTACTAAAACTGATTTTTTTTGTTATCAATATGTATCAACATAGTCGTGAAGGTTTCTAGATTCTTCCAAACAAAACAAATCTTTCAAGAGATCTATAGTTTTTTGTTACCTTGTCAAACGTCCGAGCAGCAACAATAGTTGCCGGTTGGTAAATATGTTGAATTCACCCTTCAATGTAAAAGATCAATATTATTAGCCCCCTTAAGCATTTATCTTTTTATATTTTTCTAGTTAACCTAATTAACATAGTTAGGTCTTTAAGCTGAATGCTAGTATCTATAGTAGTAGAATATTATGTGCTGTCATCATGGCAAAGATAAAAGAAATAAGGATCACACTTTGCAATAAGGTTCATTAGTTAATGTTAATTAATGCATTTACTAACATGAACAAACAATGAACAATATATTTACTACTGTATTTGTTCTTGTTAGTTAACGTTAGTTAATGAAAATACAGTAGTTCATTGTTAGTTCATGTTAACTCATGGTGCATTGGGTAATGTTAACAAGCATGGACTTGGATGTTATTAATGCATTGGTAAATGTTCAATTATGATTAATAAATGCTGTACATGTGTTGTTCATGATTAGTTCATGTTAGTAAATGCATTAACTAATGAACCTTATTGTAAAGTGTTACCAAAATAAGTTATTAGAAATTACTCATTAAAACTGTTATGTTTAGAAATGTGTTGAAAAAAATTTTCTCTCTGCTAAAGAGAAATTGGGGGAAAATATAAAAGAATTATAATTTAACAGGAGGGCTAATAATTCTGACTTCAACTGTATTAGTATAAGCAACTGATTTCACAAAAAAGAAAATGGTAACTAGTTGAAGTCACAATTCACTGTAATAACTTGGTTATTTTCTGCCTAAGACATTAACTGTATAGTAGCTATGAAGTATAATTTTATTTTACATCCCCAATCCTACCCAAAAGTTAAACCCTACTATCTTACAAACTATTAACAAACCGCTAATTAGCAAATAACTGAGCAAATGGTTGACTTTCTGGCAACACTTTACAATAAGGTTGTATTAGTTATTGTTACATTAATGCATTTGCTGACATGAACAAACAATTAACAATACATTAATTACAGTATTTGTTCAAGTAAGTTAATGCGAATACAGTTGTTCATTGTTAATTGACGTTAACTCATCGTGCATCCACTAGTGTTAATAAACATGACTTTGGATTTTAATAATGCATTAGTAAATGATGAACTATGATTAATAAATGCTTTAACTATCGCTCATACTTAGTTCAGGTTAGTAAATACATTAACTAATGAAATATTTCAAAGTGTAATGAATTTTCTTTTTCTGAAAGCATTTGAAAGTTTCCTTGGCTGATCCTTCGGATCATTGTCTTGCTGAAATCTCCACCCTGGTTGCATCTTCATCATCGTGCTAATGTAGATGTTGGACTGAAGCAGCTAATATTCATTTACACTGATGAAGGGCAGAGGGTTGCTGAAGAACTACTAACAGATTTCAGCTGCTGTCTGGTCTTTCACTGCCTTTCTAAACCTCCCTTTCTTCATGTGTTTAATGCTTTTTATCAGTGTCATTTCATTTTATCACACATAACTTAAGTTGTAAACTAATTATATTTGTTTTCTTTGCATTTATGGATTTCTGTTTTGTTACCAACTTCAGGTCAGCATCACCTTTAGAAATATGTTTTCTGATAAAAATGGTGACGTGTTCAATACTTATTTTGCCCACTGTACATTTATTTTTATTAACGTTTAATGAGCCAGCTGTTGGGTTTTTTCATAACTGACCCAGCATTGGATAAAAACAACTCACCATTTTTTATCTAACATAAGGTCTAATATAAAAACATATGTTGTGATGACAACACTCAGTGCACATGAACTGTGTATGAACAATACTTAAATCATTTATATAGTTCATTATTTACTAGAAAATTATTGTCTGCCCATCTGAATATAAACATCAAATAAAATGTTAATTATTATGACAGCGCACTGTGAGCATATATTATTTTGTGGTTCCCTTTTGGCATCTGATAGTTTGGATATAATAGCAGTAAAGCAGACAATGGATCTAGATACAGTATAAAACAATGAACATCTGTTTTCCACATCTGCAAACTGATAATTCTGAGTGTGTTACGATTGTTTCTATGAGGGCACAGTCTGGACTGTCTCTGCACGCTTGTCCTTTGGGTTTCTAGGTTAGTTTAAAGTAGTGAACGCACACTGTGTTTATGTGTGTTGCTCATCAGTGGAATGCTGGATCAATATTCCCTGCCTTCAGGCCAGTCTCTGCCCGTGGACAAAAAACTGGGTCAGGACTTTGGCATCTCTCCAGTAAATTCATCTTCATTCCAACGGGGACCCAAAATAACCTTGTTTAAGCACAACACTTTTGTGTACATCGAAAATGACCTAGCTATTAGGTAAAAAAAAGTTAATTAAAAAACTATTAATAAAATGAATTATTTGAGCATTTTTACAGAAACCTGCAGAACGTTTGCAAAATGGTTGTAGTTTAAAAGTCACATAAAAGACAAGAATACAGAAATATACAGATGAGACAATATAATATAATGATATAATAGTATTAATGATTACAATTATGAACATTATGACAGATTTTAAGATCATTTAATTAGAACTACTTCAAATATTAATAATTAATTAACAATAACAACAACAACAACAATAATTATAATAATTGGGAATCTTCTCACCCACCACCAGTGTGCAGCATCCACCTGGATGACACAATGGCAGCCATATTGCACCAGACTGCAAACCTCACACCAGCTGATTGTTGGATAGGAATATGGGATAAAAATTAGGATATGGGGATGGTAAGCAGGCCATGACGAACAGAGGCAAATCCTGAGATTTTTATCAAGCAGTAGGGAGTTCCCTTCACTATACTGAGGCATTAGGACCCACAAAGACCGCAGGTTGAGCACCCCCTGCTGGTTTCATTAACACCACTGCCGGCAGCAACCTAGCTTTCCCATGTGGTCTCCCATCCAGGTACTGACCAGGCAGGCGCAGCCTTGTTTAGCTTCACTGGGCAACCATGTGAGAGTTGCAGAGAGCTAGCTGCCGGCTAATTAAGCTAAAATATGGACAATGCCAACATTAGGTTAATATTTAAATAAAATTTAAATAGTTTTTTTAACCCTACAGTTGCTTTTTTGTACAAAATTGACCCAGTGTAATCAGGAATCTTACAGTGTATTTAAAAACTGACTGTGCATTTGTTTAGATATAGAAATATCTTATTACCTAATAACTAAATACCTTTCAATTTACAGAGATCTGTGTGTGTGTGTGTGTGTGTGTGTGTGTGTGTGTGTGTGTGTGTGTGTGTGTGTGTGTGTGTGCGTGCGCGTGTGTGCGTGTGTGTGTGCGTGAGCATACTTACTGCACTTTTATACATTATTTCCTAATTACTGCACATGGTTATTACTACTTAACAACTAAATACCTTTTAATTTACAGAGATTATACATTTACATGTTAAAATTGACATTATTTGTTTATTGTTGCACATGGAAAAGCTGTTAAAAGTACATTTCTGTAAATAGACAGAATGGTTATGTAAAATAACTTTTAAAACCTCAAAGTTAAGGTAACCAATTTGGTTGTTTTTCCAAGTTGGATGTTTTTCTATGTAATTTGACCTAATTTTGCAATTTCTAAACAGTTTAAAAACAAATTATTTACAGTAATACATACAGTATTGTAATTTACTGTAAATTTAGACCTCTATAAGTCTATTTTAGTCATTTATACATCCTTTTGATAATCTTTAAGTTTATTCTGCACAGTTTTTACTTATGATTTGTATGTGTAATATCTCATTTTACTGTATTTTTATTTATCTCTACAATCAAGGGGCTCTATTTTAATGATCTAGGCACAGAGTCTAAAGCGCATGATGCAAAAGCATCCACTTTTGCTTTTTTAAGGACTAAAAAATATGCTCTGCGCCATGGTCTAACAGGGATGTGCTTACTCTCTTAATGAGTTATGGGTGTATTTTGAGCATAATGTGCATTAAACCAGAGTCTCATCTCTCATTCCCTTTAAGAGTCAGTTGTGTCACGCCATGGCACATTCGCTATTTAGATGGTGCACTTTGTAAGCAGAAAAACTGAACGCTTCTAGTGAGAAAACAGTTAAACAGAGCATCTGCAGCGCGAGGATAAAGAACGAGCCTCCTCCATTCGGCCTCTTTACTTTACTCTTTACTTTACTCCTTTACTTTCATGGATAAGGAATTAGTGGAAACTCACTCCTCTGAAGACATCGATCAGCCTACATATTGAATATTTATTTGTTTGTTAAGCACAAACACTTGTTTCAAAAATATTCCAAAATTCAGTTCTAATTTCCAGCAAATGAATAAATGAACAATAATAATAAAGTGTGGAGTTATATCCAAACACACCTCCTATTCTTATGCTCCATATGGTCCAATACCCGACAGGTGGGCAAATCTAAACTTGTTTTTAATAAAAACAAATATAAATATGCAAATATTAAATAATACTTCTAATAATAATAAACATTACACAAATACAAATGTCATGAATAAACTGAAAAAAGCCTCCAGAAATGAAGAAGGCATGGAGGCAGAGGTTTTCATACTATATTTAGTAGAAAACAATAATTTTTGTTTAATAATAATATTTTATTTTTCATTTGTAAATATATTTGTGTATTGCTGTACATCCTGTGTGTATAAAGCAATGTATATGTGTTTAAGGCACATAACTAACACGCTCTACACTGGACTTTAGACCAGCTTTCAGCTAATCATTGCTCAGTCTATTTTAGTTCCCCAAAATAGCAACACGCCAATGTGTCTTAACACATTTCCTTTCTAGACTGGCACACCCTTGAGTCCACAAAGCAGTGCCATGAATTTACTATTTAACCAACGTCGTGCAAAACGAGAAAATTAGGGTCGTGTTGATCTGAAAATAACAACACATCAAGGCAAACCCGTCTTAAGCCTTATTGCGGCAGGTGTATGAAATGGGCCCTAGATGTGTTAAATAGGCAGCTCAGTGGTTAGCATTGTTGACGTAAAATATATGCTGGAATAGTTGCCGGTTCATTCCGCTGTGGGACCCCCTGATAAATAAGCGAATAAAGGAAAATGAATGAATGAATGAAATTTAGTGTTATTTAATCATTTTTGAGTCGATTTTAGTCATTCTTTTGACAATCTTTAAAGTTATTCTGTAGTTTTTGCTTGTAGTTTGTACAATAATATCTCTTTTTACCTTTTTAAACAGATATTTCTTTTTACTGTGTTAAATAAACTAAAGTGAAATTGTGAATTTGTTTTTAAAAGAGTTTATTTCCTAAAAGCCCAGAGGGATCAGATTTGATTCTTTCAAGTGTGAAGAAATCCACAAAAATGTTTGTAAAAAGGTGCAAATATCTTCATAGCTGATCCAGGCGTTCACCTTTGTCTCCCTGATCAAGAGCTGTGCTTAGATGTCAGAGCTGACAACTTTTATTGCTATTAAATGAGTGAAACTAAAGCTTTGCTCAAGCTCTCTTTTATCCCAGCTTCAGTCATCTAGCCCACTTTTACATGAAAAGCTCTTTTTTTATTTCTCTCTTAGCTTTGTTAAAGAATGATGAGCACTTCAAACTCAGTGCATCTGTATTTTTCTTTGACTTTCTTCCTTACAGTCTGCTCTCTTAGACAAAAGCACAGGTGATTGTTGTGGTTCATGTGTCTGCGGGTTTGGGGGGCTTTGGGTTCACAGCCAGCACAGCCTGATCAAACCAACCTCAAGACGTCTGAGGGATTGTGTTTCCACGGCTTCAGATCACACAGCTAAATTATTTAGCTGCGCAATTCAGCTTCTCAAGACATGAGCCGCTTCATCACACTGGCCATTTAAATCAAATAAAAGACAAATAAAGAGACGTGAAATGCATTTTCATCATGTCCGTGTAGAATAAACAAGACTTTTGTTTATCATGATGCTGTGGTATTGATGGTGGTTGTCAAGGGGTTTCTGTTGTTAAGGTACTCGTTGTCTTCAGCCAATTGCTATGGCGTTCAGGACTCTATTAGGCCCATTGCTATGGTGTGTGGAAATATAAATTTATATAATCTAGTTCCACGGGCGTCATGGTGGTGCAGTGGGTAGAACAATCACCTTACAGCAAGAAGGTTCCTGGTTCGAGCCTCGGCTGGTTCAGTTGGCAATTTTGTGTAGAGTTTGCATGGTCTCCCCGTGTTGGCATGGGTTTCCTCCGGGTGCTCCGGTTTCCCCTACAAGTCCAAAGATGTGCTATGTTATGTAACATATATAAATTATATTTATTTATTTATTTATTTTATTTTTTATTTTTTGCAAAGAGCAATAGCTTTTAGACATTTTTAGCAAATTCTCCATATTAAATTCTCTAATCAGGGAAAGAAAACTAAAGCAACACATCCCTTTATATGATCTTCCATTAATACAAAAACTACTTACAAAAGTAACAAAAATCCTTATTGTTTAGCCCTGCATAAGTGTAAAATTTTATTTATAATTGTCCTAAAAGGGTTTTTTAAAGTCTTGTGCAGAAACCCTGGTAGAGTGTTTAACAAAATGTAGGGTTCATTGCTGTTAAAAATATCTTATTAAGCACCACTGATTAACAATATAACAGTCTACCTTAATGTCAGAAATCATTACCTTGTATCATGTGAAAACCCTGTTCTGCACAACATGATTCAGCTGAAATAGCTAAAAATATCTTACCAGTGACCAGAAAATTATCTGCAAAAGAATCAGATTAATGTGTATCTGCAGTCATCACGCATGTGTCCACACAACATGTTTACGGGAAATGTTTCTCAAACAAAGAGGACAATGGATGATGCCTCACTAGTAACATTTGGGTTTGGTGTAGATCACAATATTGTTTATCTATCTGAACAATATGATGTTGCTGTTCTGGCTATTATTAGGGCAGAAATCATGCGGCAAACAGGCACACGTGAAAACTGACTCATCACAACAACCTTATTCAACAAAAAGATGTTTTCTACAATTTAACAAGTGAAAATGATCACGTTTGCTGTGGAAAATAAAAAAAGTATACACTGATCAGTACGCACATGATTGGCACGCTCTTGTTTCCCTAAAGCTATAATAATTTAACAATATCTTCTGACAACATGAAAGAAAATTTTAGAAATCTGAACTTCCCTTCTCTTCTGAGAAACTGGATTATGGGAAATATCATTCATTCATTTTCCTTCAGCTGAGGGTGTATTCACACTAAGCAGGGTTGTCTTGAACCGTGCCCAGGCACGATTGTCCCCCCTTCTCCTCTTCTCCTCGGCCAGCACTCACTTTGGATTTTTTGCCTTCAGAGCCTGAGCAAGCTTACATCATCAAGGATGTGACTGTTCAGTTTTACAGAGGAGAAGCAATCTCGCTCTGTACAATGGAGATTGCTTTTGTTATACTGTTTTGTATTATTTTAAGTCATTTGACATGCAGTGACAGTCAAATCTTTTGCTGAACAGATTCTCCACTTTTGACACTCATAAATGTTCATGAAAGTCTTTGTGCTGCAGGTATTATGAGATTTGCTGAAGGTGAAGCTGACGTGCAGCAAGGGAATTGCGTCTTTAATAAACTATGACAGTTCGTGTTATTTAAAAGTAAGTATGGTTAATAAATCAATTTGAAACAGTCCCTTAAAAGTGACGTTGCATCTTCAGTTTTGGGCTCAGGCACGATTTCCACTCACACTACAAGTACTGCGCCAAACCCCAACCGAACTGCGCTTTAGCACACCTCTTACAACTAGCCTGAACCACGCCTGGGTCTGATTTGGAGCACTCACACTTGTCAAATAAACCGGGAAATGGGGGTCAAACGTCCCTGGAAACGTTTCGGATACTAGCTTTGTGTGAGTACACCCTTAGTCCCTTATTTATCAGGGGTCACCACAGCGGAATGAACCACTAATAATTCCAGCATATGTTTTATGCAGCGGATGCTCTTCCAGCTGCAACCCAGTACTGGGAAAATGGAAAATATTATAGTCCACTTTAAGGTTCAATGTACTACAATCTGCAAATAATTGACTCTTATGAATTAATTGTTTTGATGACCTTATCGTAGTTTATTGTGTAATTTAAATGAATGGTAATACTTTACAAAAAGATTGTGTTAGATTGTGTTAACAAACAGTACATTTATTACAGTATTTATTCATCTTCAGCCCCTTTCACACATACAGACCTTTTCAGAAAATTACCAGCAATTTTCCAGAAAGGTATGTATGTGTGAACAGGCCCTTTTTTGAAAATACCAGTAAATTTGTTCTGGCAATTTTCCGGAAAGAAAAGTTGTAACATTACAACACGTTGACGTGAGATGTCTACTCCAGCCAATCAAAACACTCAGACGCATTAACATCCAAGCTGTTTATTAAAATAAGAGTCTTTGAAAACATTTAGCTGCTAGATGTTAGTCGGACAACATTTATATGTTCCTTCTTAATGCCAACTGTGTAAAAAATTATCAATAAACTGCTTATGATAAGCCATTGTTTGTTTACCTTTAAGCTCTGCTTCCTTCAGTTGCTTGACGTGTGTGCACCTGAAGCAGACGGTGAGCGTCAGCACACACACATATTATGTACATCTCGACATGCGAAAGTGTTCCCTTACATGTTTTCATCAAAGTTGTTCACAATACTTCTCCATCTACAGAGTTTGTAATGTAGTGAAATGTTTACAAGTTCAAGCGCTGCCATTTAGAGGTCATTTCTGGATAAGGATGTCAGAATTTACTAGTATTTTTGGAATGGATGTGTAATCAGTATTTTCTGGACAAATTCCGCCCTTGCCTGTGTAAATTTCGGAAACTTTCCGGATATTTTACCGGTATCCTTGTGTGAAAGAGGCCTTTGTTAATGTTAGTAAAAAAACAAAGCTTTAAGTTCAAGTTAAATTACAGAGCATTAACTTATGTTGACTAATGATTTTAATAATGTATTAATAAATGCTGAACTATGATTAATGAATGCTGTACAAATAATGTTCATTATTAGTTAAAGGACACCTATTTTACCCCCATAGATATATACACTAGATGCCGCCTGGCCTATTGTTGTCTATTGGACGGAATGCGTCAATAGCGCCGCCATCTTGCTACAGGGTAGCGCTCTTTTGAAATGAATGCGGGACCAAGGTACAGTGGAGGACTGTGGCCATCCAAAGCCAGAGATATACACATATACACATATATCTATGATCGGGATTTTTCCTAGATGTTAGTATGTAACTTTTTTTTTTTTTCTAATTACGAAAATTATAATTTTACATCACTTTTCTACATCGATGGATCAGTGACCGCACGGGCATTCCTGACAAAAAGCTTGTGTTTGTGTGTACAGAAATGTACTATTCACCCTCCCTGTTAAATTTGATCTAATCATGTCCTGAAACACACCTCCTCTCCTGCTTTCACTTCTCATACTGACGGAGGGAGCGATTCGTTTGTGAATGAATCCCGCGTTATGAACATCTCGTTTACTAGCCGACAATAATACAAGTTTCTGGCACCGCAGCATCTCGTTGGTTTATTTCTTTTGCATTGTTTGCTGATTTTATTCAACAAAACTAGCATAAGCCGAGTATTTAGTGCGAGTTGGAGCTGCTTTGCCTTATGGTGAATGCAGTAAGTGACTGTTATCCTCAATAACGTTACCTGATTAGCACAAAAGTTCAGAACATACAAAAACAGAAAAAAACTTAATATTACCTATGAAATGTTCTGCCTTTGTGCTTTGATATCTTTGTTTGCTCGTTTCTATACCCGTAGACAGCGCTAAAGTCCTGCATCTTCACGTAATAACACTGACTAGTTTTGACTAGTGCGGTTGAATGACATTTGTCCTGGGAGCACTGTACCAATGTGGCGGCGCTATTGACGCATGCTCAGGGTCCCTATGCGATATCTAGTGTATATATCTATGTTTTACCCCTTTTACATGATGTAAGATAAGCATTTGATATCTCCAGAATGTGTTTGTAAATTTCAGCTCAAAATACCCATCGATCATTTATTATTATCTGCCCATTTTGGTATCTGAGTATACTGTAGCTGTTTTTGTAACATGTGGCTTTAAATGCAAATGAGCTGCTTCCCCCCGCCCAACACCGTTCCCACATGTATGTCTGCTTACCCTGCGTTACAATAGATAAGCAGCAGTCAGAGACAGACACGGATGAAGCTGAAATACATCTTTCTGAAATGATGAGTCTGACACAAATGCCGTTTGAAGTACACACACACACACACACATATGCGCGTTTACTGACACCATGCAGCCGTGGTGATCATAACGGTTAAGAATTATATAGCTATTTTACTGTCTTTATTACAAACATGTTCTGTTTTCAAAACGTTTTAAACTTAGAAAACTTATAAAACAAGACCACGTGTGATGAGATCTTGCGAGATTAAATCGCAACAAGATTTCTCATCGTGGTGAAAAGTTGTCTCGTGAGTTGTGATGTTATGATGAAGCGTGAGGGTGAAATTAGCACTGAGGATTGTGGAGATGGTGGATTTTGGCATAGTCCATTTCACGTGAGAGGACGGGGGTGAGTGGAAGAAACCAAGTGGCGGGGGAAATATTTTTTACAGAAATAATTTATGATTGCTTATGTGGCCCGATACCAATTGTTCCACGGACCGATACCAGTCAGCGGCCCGGTGGTTGGGAACCACTGCTTTACGGCATATTATTCAATAAAATAGTCAACCAAGGCTCATTTTCAAAACGTAGTCCTGTGGACGTTTCCAGAGACCGCGAAATAAGTCCCATTTTTCGAAGCTCAAATGTCTCTCCTGAGTGCCGTTAGGCCTGCACTGTTCTCCCGTAAACCCACCAGAGGCTGCTGTCGACCGAACTGAATGACTGAATGATTGATTGGTATCACAATCAATTGACCCACCCTCCACCCTCCTCCATCCCTAAACCCAACCAATTTTATCAACTGACCCACTCACCCACTTACTTCCCTAAACCCAACCAACGGTTTACAAAAAAAAGTCCAGAAAAAGAAAAGCCCTTGTCTGATTTTTACCACGTTTCCGGATTTTACCACATTCTCACCCTGTTGTTCACTCGTTAATTTTATTTTTTAGATTCTGATTTTGTCTTACCTGATTTCTGGAAACGCTATTCCCCGGATTCAAACCCGGTCATCGTTGTCATCAACTCCTCTCTGTGTTTCAAGTCCACCACGACGAGCTAACTGGACAAACTGGTTGGGCGGGAAAGCCCTCCACATGGAGGTAAAATGGTCACCCTGTAAGCGCCAAAAGAAATGGCGTCAGAGCTAGGTATGTATTTTTTAAACAAATGAAATGCATAATTTGCGGTTTCCAGAAACATCCTTGGGACTACGTTTTCAGATTGAGCACCTAAATTGTTTTGCATGTTGTATTATTATTTTTTTTTTCAGATGAATAAAAATCTATTTTTCAATCATTTATTAGCAAATATTTGTCATTTACTACATAGAACTCATTAAAATAGAAGTAAAATAACATTCATTACATGTTGATTTTTAAAAAAGCACCTAAATAGTTTTGCAAATAAATAGTTTTCTTGTCACACTGCTAGTGGACATGTGTACATGTTAATATAGAAACATGCCGCCAGTCAATCAATTCATAGGGCAGGGAAAAACTCGCTCCTCATGTTGCGGTGGGCCTAAAAATCAATGAGATTTGGGTCCTTTTTTTAACGTCGGAATATTTTAAACAAGAGACTTGTTGTGTTTATACCACTCCAATATGACTGTGAACACACTATACCTACACACAGTTCTGATTTTCATCATAGGTGCCCTTTAATGTTAGTAAATACATGAACTAAAACTAACTAATGAAACCTTGTAAAGTGTGACCAAATGAACTTACAACAATGAGTCACTCACATCAGTCAATATGTGCCAGTTAATAATATCAAGCTATACATAAAATAATATAGCTGTGATTAATTATTTGGTGCCTCCGCAAAGGTATTTAAAGAATCATTAATGGAATTAAATGATTAAACAATTCTGGCTGTTGGCTAGCAGCAGATTTCCTCATATCTCTGAGCTGGAGTGCATAAGAGAGTCAGCTGGATGGAGAAAAAGGCAGTTTTTCAGGGAATGAGGTTCTTTAAGAACATAACAGGAGAATTTATGTAGGTCATCGATTCAGAAATGTGTGTCAGTGGACGAGTGGAGAGTGAGTGAGTGAGCAGCCCTGAGGACTTGAGTGCAGAGAGAAAGAACGAGAGAGAACAGAAGAGTCTCGCATTTATCTAGTTCTCACTCATTGAAATGCATGATGAGTCCTGAGATATCTGCTGTAGTGAAATCACAAAACTAAGCAGGAAACATGCTGATCAAGACAACACTATTCTTACAAGAGCTGGTACTTTTCAATCTGTCTCTCTCTCTGTTTGTCTGTCTATCTACTGTCTGTCTGTTAGTCAGTCAGTCAGTCAGTCAGTCTGTTTGTCTGTCTGTCTGTCTGTCTGTCTGTCTGTCTGTCTGTCTGTCTATCTATCTATCTATCTATCTATCTATCTATCCGTCTGTCTGTCTGTCTGTCTGTCTGTCTGTCTATCTATTGGTCTGTCTGTCAATTTACTATTTGTCTATCAGTTTGTTGTCCATCCATCCATCCATCCATCCATCCATCCATCCATCCATCCATCCATCCATCGTCTGTCTGTCTCTCTGTCTGTCTGTCCATCTATCTACTGTCTGTCTATTGGTCTGTCAGTCAATCTACTGTTTGTCTGTGTGTTTGCTGTAGATCCATCCATCCATCCATCCATCTTTCTATCTATCTATCTATCTATCTATCTATCTATCTATCTATCTATCTATCTATCTATCTATCTATCTATCTATCTATCTATCTATCTATCTATCTATCTATCTATCTATCTATCTATCTATCTATCTATCTATCTATCGTCTGCCTATTGGTCTGTCTTTCTGCCCATCCATTCATCCATCCATCCACACATCTACTGTCTGTCTGTCTGTCTGTTTATCCATCCATCCACCCATCTACCTTCTGTCTGTTTGTCTGTCTATCTATCTATATTCTCTGTGTCCGTCCGTCCGTCTGTTCGCTGTCCGTCCGTCCAATCATCCATCCATTCCTACATACATCCATCCAGCATTCTAAAAACAGCAAATGTTAGATAAAATTGCTGGCCTGAACCAATAATCAAACAACTTAGACTATGCAAATCAGCTAACACACTCCAAACCCTTGTCACCTGACCTCAGTGCTCCTACTCAACCAATACTTGAGAGAAACAGAGCGCAGGTCAACCAGACAAAATAAACTCATCAAAGTTCGTTTGAAAACTCCCCAGACACAGACACACACACACACACACACACGCACGCATGCATGCATGCACGAACGCACGCTCACACGCACGTACACGCACACACACACACACACATCGGCTCTCACATCTGAGCTCCATCCACAATCATTTTATTCACAAATATATGTGTCAAGCATCACTAAAAGCTCAAAAGCACCTTGGGAGAAAGTGGCCACCAGGATGAGAAGCACAGACAATCCACAGGCAATTCTGTCCACTGACCCTGTTTACAAGAGAGACAGACTGAATCTCTCATTTCTCCGGCTGTCTTTAAAGCTGCGGCTGCCCAGCAGATGGACAAATCATTGTTCTGCTCACAAGACAGACGAATCTACTGCTGTCACAGTACGAGGACAGATGACAGACATAATATCGCCAAGAAATCACACATACACATGCACTCATACACATCACTGGAGTGTCAGTTTTTACTTCATCCAGGTCCATGTTTTCCTGCCTCAGAGTGGTTTGTGATGTTATTTGATTTAGGCAGGTACATTTCTTAAAATGGACACAACAAGTTAGAATATTAGGTTGAAAAGACTTGAAATAATTATTTTATATATGCAGTGGGGGAAATAAGTATTGAAGACATCACATTTTTTAAAGAAAACATTTCTAAAGGAGTCGTTGACTTGAAATTTTCAACATATGTTGGTAACAACAAAAGAAATCCATCTATGAAAAGAAAACAACTAATTAGTTAACAAATGTAGTTATGTGTAATAAAATAAAACGAAACAGGAAAAAAGTATTGAACACATGAAGAAAGGGAGGTGTAGAAAGGCAGTGAAAGCCCAGACAGCAGCTGAAATCTCTCAGTAGATCTTCAGCAACACTCTGCCCTTCATCATTGTAAGTTGATATCAGCTGCATCAGTCCAACATTTACATTAGCAGGATGATGAAGATGAATCCAGGGTGGACATTTCAGCAAGACAATGATCCAAAACACAGACAAGGAAACTCTAAAATGCTCGTGTACGACGGCGGACTTGCAAATGTACACCTGGGTAAGTTTCCATAATGGGTCTGGATTGATGATTTCTCACTATATAAAGGGAAGACCCTCTCATGCATGTCCTTCAGGTGGGATCAAGCAGTATTTAGGGCAGGGGTCTCAAACTCGCGGCCCGCGGGCCATTTGCGGCCCTCAGTGCAATATTTTGTGGCCCGCGCTGACCGCTGTACTCTGACAGAATCAGCGGAGCTGGGAGAGAGAGCGCTCCCCGCTCCGCTGATTCTATCCGTACACAGCGCGCTTGTCACTCAATGTGCGTTGTCGCGCGCGTTCTGATCAGCTGTGTTGTCGCGCGCGTACTCAAGAGCGGTGTTATCGCGCGCCTACTGAAGGGCGGGACAGAGGGTGTGCCGCGTCGCGGGGGCACTTTTGATCATTTTGGAAGGGCACTTTCTATGCAAGACTAAAAAGGGCATGTGCTCTGCACAGGTTGAGCCCTATGTGTGCATGTGCCTGCCCTGCATCTTATATATATTATCAGCCTGATCTCACGAGAAAACGTAAGTATTTTACGTTTTGCCAGTTTAGTGGCTAATTGTACGAGTTCAGTCGTACGAAATGGTACGATTTTTAAAAGGAGGCGTGGCACCTGACCCCACCCCTAACCCCAACCGTCATTGGGGGATAAGCAAATCGTACTAAATTGTACGAATTAGATCGTACGAATTCATACGAATTAGCCACTAAATGAAAAAGTTACGAATTGCCGTGAGATTGTGTTGATATTATAGGTAGATACAGACTGGTACAGACTGATGTGACTGGAGTGGGGTGGGGGTGTTTTATTTATACATATATACGCCTTTTTTTTAGGTGAGGGAATGGAAGTTTTGAGTGAGTCTAGAAAGGTCTAGACTTAATGATGATCATCTTCAAGCCATACTGAAGGTCTCAACTGCTTCCGCTCTAAAGCCAAATGTGGTTCAGATTTGTGAGAAGAAGCGCTGTCAAGTTTCTGGCAGCAAGAAGTAGGCAAAAGATGCCATGTTCAGAAGAACTGTTCATAAACTTCACTCAATGTTCTATTAATGTTCAGGACACTTCATGTTCAGAAGAAATAATTAAAACTGTTAATAATGACATTTGAGGACTTTTTTTTTGTGAAATCCCTTA
The DNA here is from genome assembly GCF_052040795.2 of Danio rerio. NCBI lineage: Eukaryota > Metazoa > Chordata > Actinopteri > Cypriniformes > Danionidae > Danio > Danio rerio. The sequence goes on from NC_141031.1 coordinate 37,236,845, forward strand.
TGCGGCCCAGCCTCACCCAGACTTTGCCTCCTGCGGCCCCCAGGTAAATTGAGTTTGAGACCCCTGATTTAGGGTGTCAAACCCACCAAAACCCCTTTGTAATTCACACCCTACTAATAAGCCACAAGTAAATAGTGAGAATTGGTCCTTAAACTAAAGTGCTTCCAAATCCTGCAACTTAGTGTGTGTGAAGCGTTGTGTTTCTCTCCAGCGTCACACAGGTCGATCTGTCACAATGATTACACCAGAAGCTTCTGTGCAGACTCTCGGCACACACTGTTTTACACAAACACTCGTTCAGGAATCTGACAGAACAAGACCATCTGCTTCAGCATACAGAACAAAATAAAACCCGGCTCTCATTACACTCTACATGCTGTGTCATTTCTGTCACTGTTATTACGCACCATAACTAATAGTTATGATAATTATGCAGCTCTATCATGGTAATTATAAGCAGTAATTATTCATCTAGTTGTTATCATTCATCACGTGTGTGACCTGGTTTTTTGGCTGTTTATTTAGTGTGCACATGAGGGATGATTCATGCCAGGCCTTCTGACTTTAGTCTGCAGATACAGAGAGACTTTTCTTCAGGGTTACAAGGCATATGAAGGTTTTTTTTAATGGATATTGTATCACTGTGGGCTGCAGATGGTGTTCCAGTGGGATTGGAGGAGTTTTGCAGTGTGACTCATTAAAATGCTTTAGTTTTGTAGGCGTTCTGGGTTATTGACAACTTAATAGTCTGGGTTGTGTTGGAAAATACAGACAAATCTAAAATGAAACAATAAACCCCAAGAAGCTGTGGTTTCCCACATGAAATAATAGTGTGGTCATTTATAGTACATACAATACAATTTAAAACTTATTTTGGCTTTTTGTTTAAACTTCTTATTTAAAATGAGCTGAAACAACATAATAACTGGGAACTTAATTGATTTACTTTCAATCCATTTAAATTTGTAAAAACGAATAAGCAGAGGTGTAAAGAGTACCTGAAAGCCATACTTGAGTAAAAGTACAGATACCTTACTGTAAAAATGACTCCATTACAAGTTACAAGTCACCATTTCCAATAAGACTTGAGTAAACGTATTAAAGTTTCCGATTTTAAAAGAACTTAAGTATTTTACCCATATTGAATGTAGGCTGAAAGAACACCAAGAAAGGTTTTATTTCTTAATATAGAAATAAATTTAACACCTTAATAAAATAAAAATAAAAATAAAATTCATAACTGACTTTGATGTGATTCACCTCTCAGTAGGCATGGGACAATTACCATTTTCAAGGTATACCTTGGTTTGGAAAAGTCAAGGTTTTAAAACCATCAAAATTTTCTGCAATACCGTTTTCTGCCATGACGAAAGGTATGTGTATGATTTTCTATTTAGTTTTTTTGTTTTGTTTTTAGCACAACAATATCTCAGCAGAAAAGATGATGTTTTAAATTAAATTTAAACAAATGAAGACCGCAGAAGTCCAAAATATTTTTAAATGTTTCTCAAAATAAAATATGTTGTGTTCAAAATGGATTTTTTTTTTTAGTTTTTTACCCAGACATTTAAAAAATATATATTTTATCTTACACTGCGAATAAGCTAACTTAATTCCTTCATGTTGTCCCAACACAAATCGACTGCGTGGAACCCAACATGTTTTACAGTGTGTGGTTCAACTGTGAAAAATGCTGGGTTCCACATAATTCATTCTTGTTGTCTCAACACAAATTGATTAAGCTGACCTAAATATAAGTGAATTAAACATAAAACAATTAGGTTGTCTCCAAAAAATCTCAAGAAGTGTGTTATTTTTAACTCATTTAAAATGAGTTTGAACAAGCAGCAAAAATTAGTTTTGAGTGTATCATAAATGTCCACAAGACACCTTTGTAAAATATGTGTTTGTATCTACACTACATGAAGTAAAAGTAGGTGGACAGTATGTATTTTAATAGACACCTGGAAGTTAAAGAGTAAAATATAAGGCTAGGCAGGGCAAGTTTATTTATATAGCACATTTCATACACTGTGGAAATTCAAAGTGCTTTACATAAACAGGAATAAAAGAGACAAGTATAAGAAAAAATAAAAACAAATAATAAAAATGATTAAAAAAACAGATAAAAACAGATAAAATGTGTTAAACAGGTTATAAAAGAATGATAAAGAAAAGAAAAACACAATAGTGCGATGAGTTGGACGTAGCACAGTGCTCATTCAGTAAAGGCACAGCTAAACAGATGTGTTTCAGTCTCGATTTGAATGTGCCTAATGTTGGAGCACATCTGATCATTTCTGGAAGCTGATTCCAGCAGCGAGGGGTGTATTCACCCTGTCGATTCACCCTGCTTTGACTGAACTCTTAAAATTTCTAGTTTATATGATCCTAAAGATCTGAGTGACCTGAGTGATCTGTTAGATTTGTATAGAAACTATATATAACCTGCATATAACCTGTTAGGTTTGTATATAAGTGCAATTTTTGCCATCATGTTACTGTTTGTTTCATATAAATAAAAAACAGGCTGTCATTGTCAGTCACATACATCTGCTGAAATCAGTGTTTTTTTTTTTAACTTTCATTCATTTTCTTTTCGGCTTAGTCTCTTTATTAATCTGGGGTCTCCACAGAGGAATGAACCACCAACTTATCCAGCATTAGTTCAATGCAGTGGATGTCCTTCCAGCTGCAACCCATCACTGGGAAACATCCATACACACCCATTAACAGACACACACACGACAGACAATTTAGCCTACCCAATTCCCCTGTACCACGTCTTTGGATTTGTGGGGGAAACCGGAGCATCCTTTTTTAACTTTATAATTATAATTTTGTGTGTGTGTGTGTGTGTGTGTGTGTGTGTGTAATTGTGATTTCATTTTGTTCATGGGGGAAGCATTAAAAATACCATCTGTTTAACTTTTTCTGTAAAACCTTAAATTTACCAGCAACTTTATTAGGTACATCTGTCCAACAGCTTGTAAACGCAAATTTTTAATCAGCCAATCAAGATCAAGATGATCAGCAGCGGTTCAAACTGAGCATCAGAATGGGGAAGAAAGGTGATTCAAGTGACTTTGAACATGGCATGGTTGTTCAAACTCAACTATTTAGTCTCCACTTTCCGTCCTAATCTGCAACTGCCTCTCTAGCTCCACCGCTAACTGTTCTCAATAAATAATAATAATAATAATGTTTTGCCTCTTACACTTTACATACCTGAAACTTGCCTACAGCACTTATTCATTATTGCTCTTATAGTTGTGTAAATTGCTTCCTTGTCCTCATTTGTAAGTAGCTTTGGTTAAAAGCCTCTGCTAAATGACTAAATGTAAATGTAAATCTACTGGAATTTTCATGCACAATCGTCTCTAGGGTTTACAGAAAATGGTCCGAAAAATAGAAATAATCCAGTGGGTGGCAGTTCTGTGGGCACAAACGCATTGTTGATGCCAGAGGTCAGATGAGAATGACCAGTCTGGTTTGAGCTGATAGAAAAAGGCAACAGTAACTCAAATAACCACTCTTTACAACCAAGGTATGCAGAAGAGCATATCTAAATGCACAACACATCCAACCTTGAAGATGGGCTACAGCAGCAGAAGATCACAACTGAGGCTACAATTCGCAGGCTCATCAAAATTGGACGATAGAAGATTGGGAAATTGTGCCTGATCTGATGAGTCTCTATTTCTGCTGCGACATTTGGATGGTAGGGTCAGAATTTGGCGTCAACAACATGAGCATTGTGTCAACACTACAGACTACCTGAGTATTGTTGCTGAGCATGTCCATCCCCTTTATGACCACAGTGTACCCATCTTCCAGCAAAATAACGCACCATGTCATAGATGGCAAATCATCTCAGACTGGATTCTTGAACATGACAATAAGTTCACTGTACTCAAATGGCCTCCACAGTTACCAGAACTCAATCCAATAGAGCACCTTTGGGATGTGGTGGAATGGGAGATGCGCATCATAGATTTGCAGCTGACAAATCTGCAGCAACTGTGTGAAGCTATCATGTCAATATGGCCCAAAATATCTGAGTAATATTTCCATTACCTTGTTAAATCTATGCCACTAAAGATTAAGGCAGCTCTGAAGACAAAAATGTACCCAGTAGTTCAACTTACTAGTACCCAGTACTAGTAAGGGAACCTAATAAAGTGGCCAGCGAGTGTATATATTTAATATAATACAAATAGAAAAAACAATTGATTATATTATTAATGTTAATATGCAATACATAAAAACATGCCTACCGATATGTTTAGAAATATGACTTTTAAATATTAAACTTACTCATGCATATTTGAAATGTAGTGTTTGTGTGCTATTTTCACTGTGACCGTTCTCAACAAGTTACAAAAACCTGCTTATACAAACACAAACTAAGTCATTAAATATCCATTTCGGATCTCAACACAATCCTTCTGCAAGGTGCAAAAAGAAGATTAAAGTAAATGTGCGGCGTCTGCGGAAGAGGATGTATTATTTACAACAGCCGTCTCTGTCAGCGGGGATTCTCTACTGATACCCATTATATCTGCCACCGGTGGATCTGATTTCACAGTTATCATGTCTGCAAAAGCCACTGCGGAACATGAATGCTTTATCCCAGACCGTCACACTGACCTACATATTGTGACACATTTCAACCGCATGCAACAGTTTTCTTATAAGGCCATGAGTCATCACTGAGACTCTGGAAGAAGAATCAGATCCACAGCAACACTTTCACACACAATACAGCAATCAAATTAACCCTGACCGGGACAGATGTCGCTTCAGTGAGTCATGTTAAACGAGATCATGAACAACGGAGGAGAATCAGTGGGTATAATTCTAGCCATGGGCGACTTCTGACACTTCAGTTGAATGTCGTCCATGACTGCATGTTCGTTACTTCCTATGATGAGCTTTGAGCAAATTACAATAACATGAAATAACATGGCATTTTAGAGCACAAAACACACAGGTACTGTAGGTGGGCTTGATAAAGCACCCACAGAAACACTCCTCTCTCTATATACACTGTTCTTAAACTCCATCTTACAAGGACTTGATAAGGTAAACAATGTTTACTTGTGAATGTACCAAAAACTATTTTGCACTACTTACTTTTTCAACCTTAAATACCTCTTTTGCACATAAAACTGCACAAAATTGTTTCTGTTTTACGCAAAGTACATGTATAGACTGCATTAGGTTATGTGTGTAGAGAATCTATTTATAGTATACACTCACTGGCCACTTCACACCTGTCCAACTGCTCATTAATGGAAATTTCTAATGAGCCACATGGCAGCAACTCAATGCATTTAGGCATATAGACATGGTCAAGATGATCTGCTGCAGTTCAAATTGAGCTATCATTATTTCCGAAAGGCAACAGTAACTCAAATAACCACTCGTTACAACCGAGGTATGCAGAAGAGCATCTCTGAACGCACAACACGCCCAACCTTGAGGCAGATGGGCTACAGCAGCAGAAGACCACACCGGGTGCCATTCCAGGAAACTGAGGCTACAATTCACACAGGCTCACTAAAATTGGACAATAGAAGATTGGAAAAACGTTTCCTGGTCTGATGAGTCTCCATTTCTGCTGCAACATTCGGATGGTAGGGTCAGTGATGTCAACATGAAAGGATGGATTCATTCTATCTTATATAAACGGTTCAGGCTGGTGGTGGTGTAATGGTGTGGTGGATATTTTCTTGGCACACTTTGGGCCCATTAGTTACAATTGAGCATCATTTCAACATCACAGCCTACCAGGACGTCAAAATGATGTCAGATTGACGTTGTACCCTTATGTCATGGGGACATTGTATTTTGTTTAGAAATGAAAATCAGGTTGACGTCAGAACCCAACGTCAGGCCGACCTTAATGTCCAACGTCCAATCTAAAATCAACCAAATATCAACGTCTGATGATGTTACAGCTTGACGTTCTGTGGGAGTTACCACTATGACGTCTATCAGATGTTGGATTTTGGTTGCCATACCTGACGAATAAATGTCAGTATTTGACATCAGTTTACGATGTTGGTTCGATGTGGAGTTGGTCACTTTCCAACACAACCTAAAACAACCAAATAATAACATAATTTGACATCTTTGTTGGACGTCAAAATAAGATTGTCCTTCACAACAGAAGAGCATATCTGAAAGCACAACACGTCCAACCTTGAGGCGGATGGGCTACAGCAGCAGAAGACCACACCGGGTGCCAGTCCTGTCAGCTAAGAACAGGAAACTGAGGCTACAATTCGCCCAGCCTCATCACAGTTGGACAATAAAAGATTGGAAAAATTTGGATGGTAGGGTCAGTGGCGTCAACGACATGAAAGGATGGATGCATCCTGCCTTGTATCAATGGTTCATGCTGGTGGTGTAATGATATGGGGGATATTTTCTAGGCACACTTTGGTCCCATTAGTAACGATTGAGCATTGTGTCAACACCACAGCCTACCTGAGAATTGTTGCTGACCATGTCCATCCCTTTATGACCACAGTGTACCCATCTTCTGATGGCTACTTCCAGCAGGATAATGTGCCATGCCAAACAACAGGAATCATCTCAGACTGGTTTCTTGAACATGACGAGGAGTTCACTGTACTCAAATGGCATCCACAGTCACCAGATCTCAATCCAATAGAGCGCCTTTAGGATGTGGTGGAGCGGCCGACAAATCTGCAGCAACTGCATGATGTGAATAATAGTTAGATGGTCAGCGAGACAAACTTTTGTTCCACTTTATGTCCACACATGTAGCAGAACGACAATAAAGCTTAACTTAACTTGAAAAATTGGAAAAAGACATGCATGATTAATTGCTAAAAGATGGTGATCTTGAAACACTCATGCTATCTTAATTGCAAAAGACAAACTTATTGTACAGCACATTCAATTCTGTGTTATGAAACCTTTTCATTGTTGAGTCTTTTCATCCATTATTATGATTTCTGTGTTACAAACAATCAAATTATCACATATATATATATATATATATATATATATATATATATATATATATATATATATATATATATATATATATATATATATATATATATATATATACATATACAGTACTTTCATTGAAAAGTAAGGGTTAGGATTTTATAAGGAAGGATTTTATTTAACATAAATGTAACGTTCCTTCTGGGTTTGAAAAACATTCAGAGGAATTTTCTCTTTAAAGTTCTTTTAAGTTTTTACAAAAAGACCTCCCTGGAACAAAAAATAACATACTGTATAAGATAATGCTTCCAAAATATTCTGTGATGATTGGACAGATTTTTTTCCTTTAACTTAAATGCAATATTCGTGTAAGGCAAGGAGAACATCTCCAGAATACTTTCTTTAAAGTTATCTTTCTTAAGTTATTAATTTATTTTCTTTCAGCTTTTTCCTTAATTTATCAAGGGTCACCACAGCAGAATGAGCCGCCAACTATTCTGGCAAATGTTTTACACAGCGCCCTTCCAGCCACAAGCCAGTTCTGGGAAACACCCATATGCTCTCTCATTCACACTCATACACAACAGCCATTTTAATTCATCCAATTCACTTATACCACATGTTGTTGGACATGCACCCGGTGGAAAACTACATTAGGAGAACATGCAAACTAAACACAGAAACACCAACTAGCCCAGTGTTTGGTGCAAATGTGCAAAACTGATGCAAGAATCAGCTAAAGTGTCGTTGAAAGAGTGTGTTTTCTACAGGTGATTTGTCAAGCCAACTCACATGTGTGAGACACATTCAGTTTAGCCATGGCTCCTGATACCAGCAGTTGAACAGTAGTATAATATTATTAGCTTTAATCCACAGCCTGATCAAACAGATATCAGCACATTATGCAAATGTAGTCAGATTGCAGTCCGGTCGCTTTTGATGACAAAAGTGCAAGATCATCTTTATTACATTAAAAGTATCTGGTGTAAAGTAACACATTACAAATACTCAAGTTAGTTACAGTAATTGAATAGTTTTTCTCAGGAATTGTAATTTACTGAGTAGTTTTAAAAATGTGTACTTTTATGTTCCCTTGAGTACATTTTCAGTACAGTATTGGTGCTTTTACTCCACTACTGTCCTTCAACCTGCAGTTTCTACTTTATTTTTTTCTTGTCTATAATTATTAGAAAAATCAGTCCTGTGATTCCCGTCCAATCAAATCGCACATAGAAGATAAATCACATCATAATGAAATAACTCAAGACATGAGCGATTTATAAATGCAGCAAACTGTTTAGAAGCATTAAAAGTGTCCAAGAAGATGTCCAAAATCTTTACACGCGTTGACCCAGAGACTGTTTAGATTCATGTCACTGATGAGAAGATGAAGGATGTTTACTGTATGATGGCCGACATCGCCATAAACACCCAGCAGGTACAGGACATCAACGTGACGTCAGATTGAGGTTGTACCACAGCGTCGTGGGGTTGTTGCATTTTGTTTGGAATCGAAAATCAGGTTGACGTCAGAACCCAATGTCAGGCTGATGTCAACGCCCAACCTAATATCAACCAAATATCAACGTCTAATGATGCTACAGGTACATGACGTTGTGTAGACGTTAACACTATGACGTCTATCAGACGTTGGATTTTGGTAGGCAACTAAATGCACTACAGGCAGATCCACAAACTACATGTAAATGAATCAGCTTGTTACAGCGTAATACTTAACTACTCGCTACTCTTGAGTACTTTTGAAAGGGCTACTTTTTTTCATACTGTGAGTAATATTTAAAACAGATACTTTTACTCTATTGGCAGTACATTTTTGGCCAAGTAATGGTACTTTTGCTTAAGTATGATTTTTCAGTTCTCTTTCCACCACTGCAGACTACACAGCAAAAGTAAGTCCTAGGCACTTGATAAATGTGGAAAACCTATTTAAAAAGCCTTTATTGACATGGCTATTCCTTAAAACTGTACCACCGCAAACCCTTGCCTTCATCAAGGTAGCTGAAATGCATAGGCGCAGTTTTAAGGAATAGCAATATTAGTACAGGCTTTTAATATATTTTCTTCATCAAGTGTCTTGGACTTACTTTTGCTGTATATTCTGATGAATCCCCTACCCAAAGAGCTCTGAGACATTAAAGGTGCAGAAGGTGATTGTCTTCAGAAACATTTTTTGCTGTGCTGCTTAGAAGTCTCTTCACAGTTCAATAGTAATGATTAAAGTAAATGATCTGAATGTATTTATATGCATTTTTATATTCTGGGTAAGGCATAAAACTAAAAAAATGTTCATCCAATTAAAAGTTGTCTTTATAATTCCGATAAGTAGCTAAAACTGTCTGTCAGCACATGCAGATTTGGACTTCTGCGCATCTCTTTTAACGCAGATCCGCCATTCGGGCGTGCCCGCTAGCATGAGCGCCGTGCGTTCACGACACGTGCTGAACACACGAGACAATCACAGATGCTGTGAAATCAAATGCTGAATTGAAACTTTTGAAAATCCAGAATCAATATTGGAGTTACTTTTGCATGCTGGAGGAAGGACGACACCATAGCTGAATTATTACTGTTAGGTAATGTTCTGTTTTAAAACTATTTTAGTCAGGCTAAGCTTATGTTAGATTGAGTTGTGTTATGAATGGCTTATGCACCTATATTTTACAGTCTATGATATGCAAAGGCATGTTGTTCAGCCACTGAAATCTCCCAGCGAAAGATTGAACTATTTTCAGTTTCATAAGGGACCTTTGACAGCATTGATAATGTAGATTCTTATTTAGTTTAACAACAAAACATCAGTGAATAGCGCTATTCTGCCTAACCTGCTTTAAAGGGTCACGAAACACCAAAACACATTTTTTGAGCTGTTGACAGTCGTATATGTGTCCCACACTGCTAAAAACACTATTAGAACACCTATATTTCACTAAAAAGTATAAATTGGTTGTTTTTGCGTTATTTCAAGCAAATTTGTACTTCCGGTTTAAAACGAATTTTTGAAGCTGCGTCACGGCCATGACATAATAGCCTGTATTCCAGCGTGCAGACTGGGCGTCTGTGCCAGAGTGTGTCTTATTACGTCTTACAGTGTGATGCAATAATGCATGAGTAAGGCTTGGTTCAAACCAATCAGCGCGCTCTATTGTGCAACTTCATTAATATTCATTACTGTCATAGTGTTTAGACGGCAGAGACGCCACGTTGTGTTGGCAAAACAAGCGTGAAGTGTTGCTTTTATAGTTTGCTGCTATTAAGTTTCATTTTCATTTTCTCTCTGTGAGAGTGCAGCTGGAGTCACGTGTGGATTAACAGTGTACGCGACGCTCGACAACAATAACTTACGTGTCTAAGGAGGATTATTGTTTACCTGAGAGCTGTTCTCATCTGCAAACGCAGAGATCCGGATTCGGATTATCCTGTCTCTACAGATTTGGTAAGTGAGCGACCAGTGCTCTTTGTTTATTCAGTTCGTATTTTATTCGTATCAAACAAACTATTGCACCGAGTGTAAACAAGTTAGCACTACAACCAAACTATAACCTCGTTGGATTTTTTAACCGGAATAACACACGCGGCTTTCTGACGCTACCTGCCGTGTGCATCTAAGTTTCCGGGAAATGCTGAGTTTTTTTTCTCTCATTCGCCGTGCGGTATCACACATTGCATGAAAAATACACGCTTAGAGCAGATCCAAATATCTCGTTTGTCGCGAGGGACATGAATGAATTCCCTGAATGAAAGAGCCAAACTGCAGTTAAAGTCCACCATTTAGTAATTTGGCAAATAATTTGACTACAGATGTCCATGTAAACACAGTCACATTGTCCGCTGTGGTTGTGTGTTTTGACTCTGAAATTCAGCGCGCCCAAATAGACACTCCCACACCAAGCCTCTTTTCTTCCTCCGACACTCCCCCCTAAACAGAGCTGGACACGCCCACTTTTCTGACTATTTCCAAAGTAGAGGTGTGAAAACACCCTGCTGAAACGAGGGGGTTTCATGGCCCTTTACTGAGCTGAAGTTGCTTTTATATTCGCATTGGTTCATTTTTGAACAATGACAGCCTTCCTATACTGTTTACCATGCTACTCTGAATATTCGCTCTGCAATAGCATGTAAGTGTGGCTCAGTAATACTGTAAATGTAATTCCTGCATGACGCCGGCCAAATAGTAACTAATTGGCGAATGACATGAACAAGTAGTCTGTCTGCTGTTGTGACGCGGTGAGCGCGTTCGCGATTTAAGAAGGCGTGGCTTTAAATCACAGTCCCTCCTCGCCGTCCAAAGATAATATGCTAAGCGGTCAGCATTTTGGCAGATCACCTACTGCACTTTTAAGCTACCCCTGAGCACTTTTTAATTGATTTGGGATTTTAATACAATCAGACTACATTCGCACAATGCACCAGTATCTGTTTGACCAGTCTGTGCGCACAAAACATAATAATCACACTGCCGTCATCCAAATCCAATCAGCATTATGCATAAATCACACCAATAACCACCTGTAAAACAGCAAAAACCCGGGAACTTAGCTGAAGAGTAAGAAACGAACAAAAAAACTGCCCCAGAAGATCAATTGCATACATCAATATTTCATTAATATTTCATCTTATATGGCGATAACTCTTCACTCGAGCCTACAGTGCAATATTGGATCATTATTTGAAGATTGCTGCACTTTTTTTTTTCTCCCTCTCATCAAAGCTGTGTGTGATTTTCACCTCCAGAGACCTGCGGTTCCGGCAGTGATGGAAAGATTATGAAACCTATATAACAGAAACATCTTAATTTGTTGACCTTTAAAGGCCAGGGAAACGGAGATATCTGTACCTGAAATATTGAGCTCATATGGGAGAATCAAGGACATTCAAATACCCTTTAAATGCTAAGCGGTCACGCCGAGGCCTGAGACCCATCTGAGGGTGTATGAACATGGACGTGAGACTTCTGTCACCATGTCCCCATTTCCTCCTTCAGACACTCAGTGTTCAGTCATTATGGTGAGTCATGGAGATGAAAGCACGTGTGTGAACAGCAGGACACTGATAACACACAACTTAACCAATCGGTGAGGTCTCTGGGTTCAAAATTGGCCAATAATGATGGATATAAATGCAGCTCATTTCATAGGCTTACATATAGTTTCATGCAGCAGTGTGTTGATTATATTATCTGTATTGTAATTATTTTATTTGTAAAAAATGGTGTGTGAATGATAAATAAATGCATGTGCTGTGTGCACTACACTCATAAACGTTTGTTAATTAACAATTTTTTACAGTTATGAATAGTGATGAAGTTACTTTTGAAAGTAATCCATTTCAATATTGATATACTCCCCAAATAAGTAACTAGTTCCATTACTTAGTTACTTTTCATGGTAAGCAATGTGTTACTTACTTTTGAGTTACTTTTCCGTTTACAGTTTCCTTTATTTTGTCATTCAAAACATTACAGTACATTGTAATGCAGAATAGGAATGCAACGATTAACTGGTTTCACTATTAACCGTGCTTTAATTTGTCACGGTTAATAAATAGTAAAGGCTTCTCAACATTGCGTCTGTCACGTTACTGGGATTGAAACAGGAACAAAAACAGGGTGTAGGATCCAAGTGCAGATTTTAATGTGAAATAGTGCAGCGACAGTGACAGAGAACAAAAATCAAAGTAACAAAATAAACAAACAAACCAGGAACTCAAATGGTATAAACTAGAAATAGACTTTAGCAACTATACCAGGATACAATCTGGAATCAGGAACACATACCAACAAGGACGAACGACGAACTGAAAAACAGAGGATAAATGGCTGAATATATAGTCCAGGTAATCAACGGTAAACAGAGACAGCTGTGGTTGCAAATCAGTATATGAAAGACCGGGTGTGTGCGCGAAAGAATGTATGGATATGTAGTTCTTAAGCCAGTGTAGTTCGCTGGGAGTTGCTGGTGAACTACAGTGGCATCTGGTGGACATACACAGTCATGACAGCGTTACTGCACAGAACAAAACTAAAAGTTATGACAACTGTGCACCAGTTTTAAGTTACAAGCTTGTACAATGAGGCTAATACACATGCACACTGGATTAACTATGGCTGAGGCTGTTAACTAAAGTCTATTAATTTGCGGGAGCAATGTTGTTGTTTCTTCTCTTCCTTGCATATTGGGAATGATGCGCGCGCAGAGGAAAGGGAAATTCTAGGCTAATATAATACTTGGTTAATATAATGCTTAGATTTAAATTAGACAAATCATATTTTCTTTATTTATTCTTTTATTGCTTTGTCCTTTATTCTCAGTGTAAAATTATTACTTATGCTTAAATGTCAAAACTCTTTTTCACTTATTTTTAAGTCCAAAGAGAAATGGACTATTGTTTGTTTTTATTATTATTTTGTGCTGTATTATTTAGTTACTGAGCAGCAATAAATAACACTTCAAAATATAAGGAGTTTTCATGTAATTTCCTAAACTAGACGTGTTTTGAAATGAATGAATGCATAATAATCGTGATAACCATGAAACCATTAATCATACAACCAAAATCTATAATCATTGCATCCCTAATGCAGAATGAAATTTCGTTACATTGAACCAAGCCAGAGCATTAAAAAACATCAGAGAACTCTATATAATAAATAAATATTTGTAATTTCGTAAATATTTAAAATTAAAGTTATATATAACATATAACCCAAGTTAAAATCACAGAAAGGAATGATTAAATACTTAAATACTTATTGCTATAATATTGACAATTTGAGCTAATTTAACTGTTTATGCATTTATTAATACAAACTGGCTACCAGTAATATTTAAAATGTGGTCGTATTCAAAAGTGTTATAATGACAGAATAAAAACTGTCACAAAACCAAACTGATCCGCTCCTGAGCCTGGTCTTATGGCATGAGCAGACTATTGCCAGGGTGAGTTAGATAGGTAATATTACGTAACTTGCGTTACTTGTAATGCACCGATTATGAATTTTATTATGGAAGCCTTATATTTAGTCTGTCAACTTTTGATGTTGAAAATTCAAATCTGCAGATAACCGAAGTGATTTTTAAAGATGTTATAATAATAATAATAAATTTTAATTGTAATTTTGTAATTTGTAATTTTCTTACACTCAAAGTGCTAATAGTTTCAATAGTAGTTTAAAACAATATATTGAAAGAAAAAATATATACTTAAAATTATTATATAAAAAATGTGTGTATATATATATCGAAATTATTTTGAATTGTAGAAATATTTTACTATATATATTTTACTATATATATCCAAGAGCAAGCTCAGTTCAGATTTTTCAAGCGATTTGTATTAAAAAAAAAAAAAAAAATATATATATATATATATATATATATATATATATATATATATAAATAAATATAAACATATAAACACATACATATATATAAATACACACATATATATATATATATATATATATATATATATATATATATATATATATATATATATATATTTACATTCAAAATAACTTATTTTGATATATATATTTTTTTGCTCTTGGAGTTGCGTGATTATGGCGTAGCACCTGTTGTTGGGCTCATCGAACTGGGCTAGCTTAGTCAGAAGCACAGCTGAAAGCCTCAAACATCCAGGTACAGTTTCTGGAGGAGTTGATGAACTCAGAGCTGGGTGCACCCCTGAAAGGATCTAGTGGACTCAGACAAAGCGCCTAACGAGTCTACGCTGTTTTTCAGCTTTCCTAAATCACATAAAGCACAGCAATCCGCTTGATAAGTGTGACGTCACGCGACGCGGCTTCCGGGACCAAGCGCTCTTTTCAATTGTATGGGGAGACTCATGAAATGGTAATATTAAACATGTATAAAGCGCTTTGATACATTCGAAAATCACGATCGTAACATATATGTCCATAATATCCAATGGCCAGAAAGTGATTCATTTTTTTATAAATTGTTAAAATTTTGGTATTTGTTATGCAGCAAGCCCAGAGATTGTTGTGTAGAGCATGACTTTATATAAAATTCACTTTAATGTGTGATATAAATAAAAAGTGATTATAAACAAATAATTTCTCAACTCAAATGAGTGGCGGCTTGGACCTGGAAACAAGGCAAGTCAAGGTAAGGCAAGGCAAGGCCAGGCAAGTTTATTTATATAGCACATTTCATACACAGTGGCAATTCAAAGTGCTTTACATAAACAAGAATAAAAGAAACAAGTATGAGAAAACTAAAACAAATAATAAAAATGATTAAAAAAACAACAACATAAAAACAGATAAAATGTGATATAAAAGAATAAAAAAGAAGAGAAAGACATAATAGTGCAATCTGTCAGACGTAGCACAGTGCTCATTCAGTAAAGGCACAGCTAAACAGATGTGTTTTCAGTCTTGATTTGAATGTGCCTAATGTTGGAGCACATCTGATCGCTTCTGGAAGCTGATTCCAGCAGCGAGGGGTGTAGTAGCTGAAAGCCGATTCACCCTGCTTTGACTGAACTCTTTGAATTTCTAGTTTATATGATTCTAAAGATCTGAGTGATCTGTTGGGTTTGTATTCAGTGAGCATATCTGTAATGTATTGAGGTCCTAGGCCATTTAGTGATTTATAAACAAGAAATAATACTTTAAAATCTATTCTGATTGTAACTGGCAGCCAGTGTAAAGACCTGAGGACAGGTGTGATGTGCTCTGATTTTCTGGTTCTGGTCAGTTTCCTGGCCGCAGCGTTCTGGATGAGCTATAACTGTCTGATTGTCTTTTTAGGAAGACCAGTGAGGAGGCCGTTACAGTAATCCACTCTGCTGCTGATAAAAGCATGAACAAGTTGCTTTAAGTCTTCACTATAAACAAAGCATCTGATTCTTGCAATGTTTTTTAGTTAAAAGTATGCAGATTTACTGACTGCTTTGACATGACTATTGAAACTCAGATCTGACTCCAGAGTTACACCAAGATTCTAGACCTTATTTTTTGTTGTTTGACCTTTAGTGCTAAGGTATGCATTTACCTTGAGAACCTCATCTCTGTTCCCGAACGCAATGACTTCAGTTTTCTCTTTGTTTAACTGAAGAAAGTTTTGGCACATCCAACTGTTAATTTCATCAATGCATTGGCAGAGGGTGTCAATGGAACTGTAGTCATTAAACAGTAATGCTAGGTAGATCTGAGTGTCATCAGCATAGCTGTGGTAGGAGATTTGGTTTTTCTCATTATTTGGCTCAGAGGGAGCATATAAATGTTGAACAGGAGAGGTGCCAGAATCGAGCCTTGTGGGACTCCACATGTCATGGGTGTCCACCTCGACCCATGGTCACCTATACTGACATGGTAACCTCTACCTTCAAGGTAAGATCTGAACCATTTGAGGACTGTCCCAGATAGCCCAACCCAGTTTTCCAGCCTATCCAGGAGTACGCTGTAATTGACAGTGTAAAATGCATCACTGAGATCGAGCAGTACCAGCACTGTTAGCTTGCCTGAATCTGTATTTAGGCGAATAGCATTGATTATCTTTATAAGGGCGCTCTCTGTACTGTGATGTGCTCTGAAACCAGATTGAAAATTGTCTAAACACCCTCTGAAGTTTAAGAACTTGTTAACCTGGAAACAGTATTTTTATACATCACTAACACTTCACCACTTAACAAGTGGGTTCTCTCAATAAGATTAATGTTAGCCATTTAGCAAGACAGAAGTCCTGAAGCGAATCCATGTCTATTGTGAAGTGAATTTGATACGTAAATGAAGCAAGTAAACTCAAAATATTCATGTGTCTATGTATGCTCCAATTTATTTGCACATTCCACATCTGGGGAGAACATAGGATTAGAAACTGTTCAGATTAGTACTAATGTTGAAAAGAGCTGTGCTATGTAATACATTTGTGGAAGTGGTTTGTCACCACTTTGTCTTAATGGGGGGGGACATTTATTTTTCATTTTATTTTACTTTTTTAATTAAAAAAATACATTTATTACTTTATTATTATTATTATTATTATTATTATTATTATTATTATTATTATTAATTATTTTAATTGTTCATCCAATTAACTTACAGATACATAAATGTTTGAATGTTACTTATATACTGGAGTATGTTGATTATATCAGTGCATTTGTAAAGGTGCACATTATTCCTATATAATAATAAGTACATTTTGATCAAAATGTAGCCTGCCTGCAGCCTAAAAAACTTTTTTTCATGTGGAGAAAAATATCAAACCTATTTTTAAAAATCTCCTTGGAAATCAGAAGGATCAGTTCTGGTACATAATGCCCACTACTCACAATCCAATTAATTCCAGATGGTAGAATTTTCTCCTGGCCTACATTTGTCTTGTTATATCACAGTATTTGTTATTAAAAATATTGCAGAAATGTTTTTGTCTGGATTTAACCAGCAAATCACAAAAAAGCCCAGTTTCTGGAGTCCGAAGCAAATATACAAAACTTTAAAGGCATAGTTCATGCAAAAATGTAAATTCTACATAGGTCAACATTGATTTAATCCTTGATGATGTTTTGAAACATTTGTGAATAAAGATATCACGAAATATGGCTTCCATCATTGGCTCTGCGTATAGTTCATGTAAGCACATTGCACCTGCCTAATTTAACCTCATTATCCCGGACCATCATTTTTGAAACTCAATTTCAGGCACAATGCACTGCTTTCAGTTCATCTGGCAGGAATCCAGTCGCGTCCATCACCTACTTTTCACATGGCCAACTGACTTCATACAAAAGGAGCTGCTGCATTCCCTGAAAGTTCACTCTCACTTCCACAGAAAATATGCCACATATACATTTTACTTCACACAATAACTAAAATCAACACAACAAATCGATTGACTTCCAAGATAACGTTGATCTAACAATAGTCAAGAACAGCATAAACCGGGGCCTCCTCTTCTCGCAAATATTAATTTATTGCCCATTTATTTAACTTACACCAAGCAAAAACTCCCCAAATGAGAAGAAGTTAGCTCACTTTGAAGACGGACACCACTACGCAACCATTAATGAAAGTTTTTGCAGGGTTCTTCGTAAATTATACATGTATTTATATGTTTTTAATGTTCCCACACACACAAACAAAACTAATAAATATTCTCTTAGGAATAATTAATTGGAAAGATCTTTAAAAGGGTTTTAGATGCCCTGGACTCTCCAGTATGTTTATTTTCATATGAGAGTCCAGGGCATCTTAAAATGTAAAAAGCATCTTTATAGTGTTTAAACCTCATTTGTACTGGAAACTAAAGATTTTATGTTTGCTAGGGCATTCTGTGTGGGGCCTATTTGTTGTGCTAGGGGTTCCCTTGGGTGTGGTTACTAGGCATGGCTCTGTGTTGCTAGGGTGCTGCTACAGTATATGGAAGTTTGAGTATTCTAAGCATTGCTACACACACAGTGTTCTGTGAGGATGATGAATTTATCTGATGTATGTGATATAACTGATATATATGGTCACTAAAGTCTTTTGAGTGGTTATTTTTTTTACTTTAATCTATTTTTTATCAATCTTTAAATAATAATAATAATAATAATAATAATAATAATAATAATAATAATAATATTAACAATAATAATGCCTTTTATTTGTAATTAACAAAAATGCATATTATTGTTATTATTATTATTATTATTATTATTATTAATGTCTTTGTTGTTACTGTTGTTGTTATTACTAACATAATGATAATAATAATTATAATATTAATAATAGTAATAATAATAATAATTACTATTAATATTATTAAATGTATTTGTTGTTAATGTTATTATGACTAACATAATAATAGTAATAATAATAATAATAATTATTATTATTATTATTATTATTATTATTATTATCTTTACTTATATTATTATTATTAAAATGACTTTGTTGTTACTGTTGTTGTTATTACTAACATAATCATAATAATAATCATAATACAAAAAATAATAATCACTAATATTATTTTATGTCTTTTTTGTTACTTTTATTATTCCTAACATTATAATATTAATAATAATAATATATACTGTCATTATTATTATTATTATTATTATTATCATGTAATGTCTTTGTTAATATTATTATTATTATAATTACAAACATAATAATAATAATAATAATAATATGAATAATAATAATAATAATATGAATAATAATAATAATAAAAACAACAACTGTTGTTGTTATTCTGTTGATCTTTATTGTCTAAGCAAAACACTTTGTAACGACCAATAATAATATATTTTTTTTTAACATTTAACATTACGTATGTTACGTATGTATGTTCAAAACAATCTTTTCTACAATCTGTTAATTAAAAAAATGATTATAATTATTTTTTATTAGTTCCTTTTATACTAATCAATGTTTTTCTTTTATTTATCTTGTCCTGCTGTACATTCATTTAGCCTCACTTTACACTGTTCAAAAACTTGCCAACGAATTCTCAATGGATTGAATCCTGTCTTTTCTTTCCTCCCCTTGATGTTTGGTAGCAGCGCAAATTCAAAGAGAACAGTTCTGATGAAACCTCATTAATGGAGTCATTCTGACTGACACACACACACGCACACGCACACGCACACGCACACGCACACGCACGCACACACACACACACACACACACACACACACACACACACACACACACACACACACACACACACACACACACACACAGAGAGAGAGCTCAGAGGAGAATATAAAAAGATGTGAAATGATGTTCATCTGGATACATTTCAATTTCTAAGGTCCCAGTGTTCTGTACACTGAGTCATCTGCATGTGTCCCTATCGAATAATAGCACTAAAGCTCATTGAAAACTCATGTTCTGCCAGTGTGTCTGGAGCACAAATACATGGTGAACAATTAAAGGGGCAGGTCACATAAAAACAATTTGACATTATTATCTCATCCTCAAATTGTTCAAAACCTGTATGAATTTCTTTATACTGAAAAAAGATGATGTACTGAAGGGTGTTTCAACTGATTTGTTCATAAATATTTGAAGTTAAGCTAAATCCTGCCATTTTTAAATAAATCAAATAAACATTTAACATTAAATAAACATTTAACATTAAAAATAAACATTTAAAATTAAATCCATATTTAAAATGAAGTTGCCGATTTAACATTTCATTTTACACTGCGTTGAATATAAGTGAAAAAATGGGGAAAAAAATGGGAAACTCTGGGAAAAAATGAAATTCAAAATCAAAACTGAAATATGGTTTCATGGTTAACTGAAAAAAAGTTAAATTTACATTTTATTTTGAATTGTGTCACTATTAGCGTGATTATTATTATTTATATTATTATTTAGCTATTATTTTTTTCATTTGGCTTTTCATTAGTGTTGCCAGATTAAGCGGTTCTGAATTTGTTTTTGCAGGTAAAAAATGACATAGGCGGTAAGTAAATATTTAGGTGGTTTTGCAACAGCGTGCCCGCTAGCCCCCTCCTCTTCCTCCTCCTACCCTAAACCCAAGCGATGGTCCAGAAAAAACAAAACAAAAGCCCTCGTCTTTGATCCGTTTTCGGATCCCGCTGCGTTCTCGCCCTTATTTTTTTGAATTCTGTTTTTCCATCTTACCTGATTTCTGAAACCGCTCTTCCCCGGACCCGAACCCGGTCGTCCCCGCGGCCGGCTCCTCCTCCTCCGGGCCTCCGCTCCACCGACGTAACGCTGCGAGCTAAGCGGACAAAATGGTTGCAGCGGGAAAGCCCTCCACACAAAGGCGAGCCGTCAGCCGGCGAGCGCGAAGAGGAGGAGCGAAGCGGCGCCACACCGCCCTGCAGCGTTCGCTCGAAAAAAACTAAACGCGGCCATACGTACCTCCGGCCATGTAAATCGCGGTCTCCAGAAACGTCCGCAGGGCTACGTTTCCAGAATGAGCTTGGGTTGTCCGTTTACACTGCCAGCTAAATGTGACCCAGTTCAGATTTTTTGCTTATATGTGACACAGATCGGATCTGTTCTATGACCGTGTAAACACGAAAAAACGCATGCATTCGGATATTCAGAGATTTCAGGCCTTCTTTATATGTGTAAATAAATCAGATATAGATGGGATATGTGACAATGCGACTGTCATGTAAACAGGCCGATCGGATTTATTGAGGCATTCGGTTCTGTACATCATTAAACTTGCGACATTGTGGTGCTTCTCCACGGTTTAATGACAGAAAGAAGAGTGTGTGTGGAGATGCCGACGCGGTAAACAACATCAGAGGAAACACAGAAGAGGAAAGTCGTCTGTCGCCACAATTTGCTCCCACCAGACCTGAGATCTCTCTCGTACCTACAAATTCCTCTGAATGGTGGAGGACATCATAAAGCATATAAACCATAAACACAAGCTGCGATGAAGGCCCTTTTCCATCTCCTTCTCAAAATCATTTTAAAGTTGGGCGAACTTCGTGTTTTAACCTTTGCTTTTTGTCGCTATTAATACACGCACTGCGACTTCACATAAAACAACTTTATTCTCGCCAACAACACCACAGGCAAAGGCTACATCTTCAACTACACACACACATCAGGGCCATACCATTGCATAAACTGCGAGGGGGTAAATCTGGACTCAACCATTCACTGCTTATACTACACTTTGCATATTTCGCAGAGCTAAAAACAAGACAATTTCTTCCATCGTGGCTAGTGTGGCACAGATTCTAGAACCCGCCTTTATGCATGCGCAACATTGTAAATTGTATGGCAAGTGTAAACGCATGAATTGGATATGGGTCACAATTAAAACAATGTGTAAACAGACAGGCAAACAAATCAGATATAGGCAACAAATCGGAAACGGGCATCAAGACCTGACAGTGTATATGGAGCCTTATAAACCTGTTATGATCTCCCAAAGAGATGCCATAGCCCCTGTTCTTCACATACAAATGCTTCCAACAGTTGTGATCCACCCCCGGTCCTCAACCTCTCAACAGGTTATTATAGTCTACAGATTGTTGGGTGATGCCTTTAGGTTTTCAGCGAGTTTTAGATGTTTTTGGGGCTGGAATCAGTCAGCTACATCTGGCAACACTGCTTTTCATTTTAATATTGGCAGTCTTGATGCAGAAAGGCAGTAAAAATGAAATGTTAAATCAGCAACTTATAATTTTCAACTTGACAGGGGACGATGTGTCGTCACAGTGACAATAAAAATGAAAATTAAATCATTTCATTTTCAGTTTTATTTTATTTGTTTATTTGATTTATTTAAAATAGGCAGGATTTACCTTCCATAAAGCTCGGCCCTCTTCATGATATAAGGATCATGGCCAAAATTCTGTATGTGCTTATTTTCTATTTATATCTCCTTTTAAATATGGTATAAATCGCAAAAATACAGACTCTCCTTTATGTCTCCTGTTCAGTTTTTCCCTGTCCTCGGTCTGAATTTCAGAACCACGTGACTGAAAACAACCTATTAACGAGAAATCTTAGAAAACTATTTTTGGTCTCATTGATTCTCCAAATATTGTATTTTAAACAGGCATGTGAAAAAAATAATTACCAAAAAGATTAAAATCAAAAACCCTAATCTTAACCTCACACTGACTTTTTCTGAATCAATTATTTCACATAAACGCACCTGCGCAAAAATTTATATAACTTCTTTCCAGATTTATAGGACAAGCGCACAGCGGCTGCACCTGGTGCGTGGATGACAATACGTAAATAAAAATATCCGGATACAATTTTAGGAGACGGGAAAATAGGTTAGTGTGTTACAATAATGTAGGTCAGTTCTGCCCTCACCTGCGGTTTTCTAAGCGTGAGCAAAGCCCAAATGACCGACATCTTACTGAGGCCTGAGGAGACCAGGCACAAAAATCATCATTTAATCCTGCTGAAAAAAAGGACTCGGGGTCTCTTCATGCCCCCCTCGCGCAGTTCACCAATGCCTCTTGTGACGTGATTCAGCTTATTGAGTTACATAGGATAGTAGACAAGCGGCTCGTGATGTGACCCGCCAACGTATGAGCTGGAAATGATGGCAAATTAATCATATACTGAATGAGATGACGAAGCTGCACGAGTCTGACCCACATTCTGTGCTTTTACAATGAATGGATTTACTGAACGAGATTTCCTTCATTGAGTTAAGTGCAAACAACTTAGTGTGTAGGAATTAATTGTATGATAACAGTGCGTCATTGAATGATGAAGATGGACAAGTGTTGATCAACTGGACACAAATGAGGTTGAAAAAAGGTTGAATGAAGAATGATAAATGAACATCTGATTAAGATCATTATTTTTTTTTATGTTAAACGTTCTAAAGAATCTGCAAAGACCAAAAATAATTATTTAAACAATTATTTAAACTGCTTGAATGTGAATTTACGCATTAAAAATTTAAATACATTAAGTGAAAAATAAATAAATACAAAAATGCAAAAAAAAAAAAAAAACTGCATAATGGGAAACTAAT
The DNA here is from genome assembly GCF_052040795.2 of Danio rerio. Classification (NCBI taxonomy): domain Eukaryota; kingdom Metazoa; phylum Chordata; class Actinopteri; order Cypriniformes; family Danionidae; genus Danio; species Danio rerio. The sequence continues at coordinate 37,260,310 of NC_141031.1, forward strand.
TTATAACACATTTTATGTTATAATATATATATATATATATATATATATATAATTTAAATTGCTCGTGATAGCAAAGTAGAATTGGCAAAAAGTGTTACCAGTTTGTTTCGCAACAAAACCTTACCCATAGCCAATCAATACTAGCCCAAAACCAGCTCAGTAGCCAGTCAAAACTAACCCACTAGTGCATCAAAACTAGCCAAAAACCAAAACTAACCCAATAGCTAAGCAAAACTAGCCCAAAATCAAAACTAGCCCAGTGGCTAATCAAACCCTTACCAAAACTAGCACAGTGGCCAACCAAAACTAGCCCAATGGCTAATCAAAGTCAGCACAAAACTAGCCCAGTGGCCATCAAAACTAGCTCAGTTTCTAATCAAAATTAGTCCAAAACTAGCCCAGTGGTCAACCAAAATTAGCCCAGTGGTTAATTAAAATTAGTCCAGTGGCCAATGAAAACCAGCAAAAATATAATATTAGCCCAGTGGCCAATGAAAACTAACCCAAAATTAAAACTTGCCCAGTGGCTTATTAAAACAAACTAAAAACTAGACCAGTGGCCAACCAAAACTGGCCCAGTGGTCAATCAAAACTAGCCCAGTTGCTAATCAAAACTAGCCCAGTGGCTAATCAAAACTAGCCCAAACTAGCCCAGTGGACCATCAAAACTAGATAAGTGGTCCATCAAAACTAGCCCAGTGGCTAAGCAAAACTAGCCCAAAATAAAAACTAGCTGAGTGGCTAATCAAAACTAGCCCAGCTTCCAACCAAAACTAGCCCAGTGGCTAATTAAAACTGGCCCAGTGGCTAATAAAAAAGAAGTAGCCCAAAACAAGCCCAGTGGCCCATCAAAACTAGCCCAGTGGATAATCAAAACTAGCCCAAAACTAGCCACGTGGCCAACGAAAACTAGCCCAGAGGTCAACCAAAACTAGCCCAGTGGCCAATCAAAACAAACCAAAAAAAATAATTAGCCCAGTGGCCAATAAAAACTAACCCAAAATCAAAACTTGCCCAGTGGCTTATCAAAACTAGCCAGAAACTAGCCCAGTGGCCAACCAAAACTAGTTAAAAAAAAAAAAGTCCAAAAGCAAAACTAGCCAAGTGGCTAATCAAAACTAACCCAGTGGCTAATCAAAACTAAGCTCAAAACTAGCCCAGTGGCCAGCCAAAACTAGCCCAGTGGTTAATAAAAACTAGCCAAAAACAAAAACTAGCCCAAACCAAAACTAGCCAAGTGGCCAATCAAAACTAGCCCCAAACCAACTATCCCTGTGGCTAATCAAAACTAGCCCAATACCAAAACTAGCACAGTGGCTAATCAAAACCAAAAACAGTCCAAGCAAAAACTAAATCAGTCTCTAATCAAAACTAGTCCAGTGGCTTTTCTAAACTAGCTCAAAACTAGCCCAATGGCCAACTAAAACAAGCCCAGTGGCTAATAAAAACTAGCCAAAATCAAAAACTAGCCCAAACCACAATTAGCCCAGTGGCCTATCAAGACAAGGCCAAAACCAAAACGAGCCCAGTGGCTAATCAGAACTAGCCCAAAACTAGCCAAAAAAAAAAAACTAGCCCAGTGGCTAATCAAAACTATCACAAAACTAGCCCAGAGGGCAGTGAAAACTTATCCCAAATAAAAACTAGCCCAGCATTTTAAATTACAGATTTTTTTTTTTATTTAAAATGAACATTCAAAATCTTCATAAAAATGTAAACCAGCAGAGTTCCTTCTGTAGATTACATACTTTTGAAGTTATTATTATTTAGCAGCAATCCTGGAGAGTCCTGCCAGTCTGTTACCATGGAAACAAAAACAGCTGCATGGGTATTCTCAGTCTCTGGTTCAACACAAACATATGAATATAATTAATGCAAGACATCAAGTCTTCAAATCACAGAATAAGAAAACAACCCATGCTAAACAAGAAACTCAAAATACGCCATTCCGAGGGGGGAAACCATAGACTTGGTCATGAGCTGATCCCCGCCCTCCTTTCTAGAAGTGGGTGGAGCCTTTACAGCTTGTGCTTCTAATAATTCAGCAAGAAAGACCATTCTCAGTAAACCCTAGAGATGGTAGTGCATGAAAATCTCAGTAGATCAGCAGTTTAAATAATACTCAGAACAGCCCATCGGGCACTATCAACCATGTCATGTTCAAAGTCACTTAAATCTCCATTCTTCCCCATTCTGATGCTTGATTTGAACTGCAGCAGATCGTCTTGATCATGTCTACATGCCTAAATGCATTGAGTTGCTGCCATTTGATTGGCTGATTAGAAATTTGCGTTAACGAGCAGTTGGAAAGGTGTACCTAATAAAGTGGCCGGAGAGTGTATATGCACTTAAAAAGTATCTTCAGTTTAAATTAATATACAATTATTCTGCGACATCACGAGTATTAAATTAAGATCTCACACAAGGCTCTTTCGAAAGCACAGTCATGAAATGATTACATCTATGACAAAAAAAATGTGTATCATTTAGGGATGGGAAGATTAACCGATATGTATCGATACGCGGTTATGCGCGTTCACGATGCGAGTGCATCGGTTGAGCAGCAGAGGATGAATGAAATTTTGGAAGCAAATCGAGATGCATCGGTTTTTGCGAGATGCATCGATTTTTCCGAGATACAGCTTATATTTTTAATATAGAATGTATTTTTTATTTATTAACAAGTGTTGTCAACCTGTTTTTGGCGCATAATTTCATCGACCTACATAAAGTAAGCCTTAGCAACGGATTTGCGGATGTGCACACACTACAACTCAGTGTATCAGGTGTGCGGATGAAGCTAGTGGTGCGCCCTCAGAAAGCGCGAGAAGCAAAACAAACATTTTATTCCCCACTGAGTTTTAAATCTAAAGTATGGCAAGCAACATTATGGATTTAAGGATGGACGACATGACAGGACAGATGCAATTTGCAAAATGTGCCGCGCATCTGTAAAATACGCGGGCAGTATGACTAATCTGATATCTCACTTGAAGCGGCGCCACGGTGTTGTTGTGAAAGCATCTTCCAGTGTTTCTGCATCCCCGGCTTTCGCACTGCTTCAACCAGCTCCAAAAGTGGTGAGAAAAGCATTGAAAGTTTTTTTTTCCATGCGCAACAGTTCTGCTCGCTCTACGCCAATAACGAATGCTATTGCATTGTTCATCTGCAAAGATATTCAGCCTAGTGTCACGGAGAACGAAGGTTTTATACACCTCCTCCTGTTAATTTTTATTTAATTATAATAATAATAATATTAATAATAATAATGATAAAAATAATTGGGTGTCACAGTGGCACAGTGGGTAGTTTGACCACCTCACAGCAAGAAGATTGCTGGTTTGTTATATTTTTATTAGCCTGTTGTTTACAGTGACAGTGATGTTTCAACGCAGCATAACTGCTAGTTCACGACCGTAAGTTTTGAATAATCAGTGGCAAAATATATCTTTGTAAAACTTGTTTTCATAGTTGAAAAGTTAAATCACAATTCTTGTTGTGCAATGCTAATTTTATTTATGTTGAAAGAGTGCAAATATATACATATTTTTTTAATATATATTGCACTTATACATTCTGTTTATCTTGAAAATACTTAAATAATATGTGCTATATGTTCTAAAATGGCCCTCTACTGTAAACTGACACTCTGGCTCTGAGAGAAAAGCCAGTTTGTAAAAAAAAGTCTTGGTTTTGCTTGGTTAATAAATAATCAAACTCATTCAATGGCACAGCATCCTCTTTCACATCATCTCATAAACTTGATCTAATAAGTTAGTGCTGAAATATCGCATCGTATCGTGATATGGGTGTGAATCGTATCGTGTTGCATCGCAATATGTCACAAATGTATCGCTAATATATCGGATCGTATTCTTTGTATCGAGATGCGTATCGGATCGGCATTATAGCTTAGATGCCCAACCCTAGTATCATTATATTAGATCTGAGAAATCAGCTTTTCTTGGACACAAATCCAGGATATATACTTATACAAAATAAGCAACTTTCTGCTTTGTAATTTGGCAGATTTTAGCTCAAACTGCAACTAGTTGAAACTGAAAATGTAAAAACTAAAATTCACCATTTAATCAAGCTGACATAAATAACGAAAGATCATTTTAGCCTTGCACTTCCAGATGTTTTACGCACGAATCACGTACATACAGGTCTCCAAAAGACAACACAGGGGCATAAGATAGCAAGCAGAGCAGGAGGACGAGCGACTTTTCAGAAGCAGCTGACAAACAGAATGAAAATCATGAGGATCGTGTTGTGAGGTGACAGAATTTAGGTCACATCGCCGCTTTGATTTCCTCATCACTCGTGCTGCAAAACACTGGCAACTCAGTCAGTGCTGCAAGAGCTAAGCAGTGGGATAAAGGACACAAGCCTACGCACAACACATAATGATGCTTGATCAAATAACCCAAACCCATCCTGCATATTCGATTGCAGAGCGATCTAACAATGGTGAGAGCTCCACTTCACAAACTACACACAAATACATACAAAAAAACTGCCCCTATTATGGGTTTTGGAAAATTCCCTTTCATGCAGTGTGTAACACAGCTCAAAGTGAATAAAAACATCCTGCAAACTTTTAAATCTGAAAGTACTCTGTGTTTGAAGATATTGTCTTTTAAAAGAAAGAGTCAATCAAAATGAATCGTTTTTTCGATTTAAGCTGTTTCATGGTGATGTCAACATGCAGTAGACCAATCACCACAGACTGGGCCACTGGACCAATCACCACAGGCTAGCTTCACACTACGGGCTGCACTGACTAGTCAACTGGTTAACTTTAATCCTCTGCCATGACTCTTTTTGATTGATGTCGACTAGTTGTGCTGCACAGATCACGTGATTTAACCTAAACTACATGACAGCTTTACACATTAAGGTGATTCAATTAATGAAACTTCCCTCGGATAATTTAAAGTAATTTTCAAAATGTTATTTTTCTTATGTCAGCGTCAAAGATTTACATGAAATTTGAGGGAACTTTAAATCATCAAAGAGATGCCAGTTAGTTAGTCAGTCCATGCAAATACCCAAGAGCTACTAGCCAATAACATTTACGCAAACCTGGAAAAGTAATGTGATTGGTCGTTGTGTTTTGCATAGATGCTGTAACATTTTATGAATGAACTGTGAAGTGCACAGAACCTGTGTAGAATGCAGCCATCGAAAGTGTGACAAATTTCCCAGGCCACAAGAATTTTGGCCCAGATTTGGCATAAATATGGCACAGCAGGCATTTATTCAGCACTGGCATACAGCATGTGGGCCAAACATGGCCCTGGTTTGGCAGAGATGTGCCAGATGTGAAATATAGTACTTGGCCCAGATGTAAATAATTGGTATGTAGGCCAGGTGTAAAATTAAATATTTGGCCCAGATGTAAATAATTGACATGTGGGCCAGGTGTAAAATGTATTATTTATCCCAGATGTAAATAATTGACTTGTGGGCCAGGTGCAAAATGTAGTATTTGGCCCAAATGTAAATAATTGACTTGTGGGCCAGGTGTAAAATGTAGTATTTGGCCCAAATGCAAATAACTGACATGTGGGCCAGATGTAAAATGTAGTATTTGGTCCATATGTAAATATTTGATATGTGGGCCAGATGCAAAATGTAGTATTTGGCCCAGATGTAAATAATTGACATGTGAGCCAGGTGTAAAATGTAGCATTTGGCCCAGATGTAAATAATTGACCTGGGCCAGATGTAAAATGTAGTATTTGGCCCAGATGTAAACAATTGACATGTGGGCCAGGTGTAAAATGTAGTATTTGGCCCAGATGTAAATAATTGACCTGGGCCAGATGTAAAATGTAGTATTTGGCCCAGATGTTGATAATTGATATGTGGGCCAGATGTAAATATAGTATTTGGCCCAGATGCAAATAATTGACATGTGGGCCAGATGTAAAATTCAGCATTTGGCCCAGGTGTAAATAATTGACATGTGGGCCAGATGTAAAATTCAGCATTTGGCCCAGGTGTAAATAATTGACATGTGGGCCAGATGTAAAATGTAGTATTTGGCCCAGATGTTGATACTTGATATGTGGGCCAGATGTAAATGTAGTATTTGGCCCAGATGTTGATAATTGATATGTGGACCAGATGTAAATATAGTATTTGGCCCAGATGCAAATAATTGACATGTGGGCCAGATGTAAAATTCAGCATTTGGCCCAGGTGTAAATAATTGACATGTGGGCCGGATGTAAAATTCAGCATTTGGCCCAGGTGTAAATAATTGACATGTGGGCCAGATGTAAAATGTAGTATTTGGCCCAGATGTTGATACTTGATATGTGGGCCAGATGTAAATGTAGTATTTGGCCCAGATGTTGATAATTGATATGTGGACCAGATGTAAATATAGTATTTGGCCCAGATGTTGATACTTGATATGTGGGCCAGATGTAAATGTAGTATTAGTCCCAGATGTTGATAATTGATATGTGGACCAGATGTAAATGTAGTATTAGTCCCAGATGTTGATAATTGATATGTGGACCAGATGTAAATGTAGTATTAGTCCCAGATGTTGATAATTGATATGTGGACCAGATGTAAATGTAGTAATTGACCCAGAGGTTGATAATTGATATGTGGGCATGTAAATTTGGCCTTTCTTGACCCAAATTTAAAATATATTTTTATTATTTTCAAATAAAGAAAAAATGTTTACCAATCAGGTCGCTTTGAGAAAAAGCACGCCCATTGCACACCTTAAGTGCAATGATTCATGGGTTTATCAGTTTTATTGCAGCCGTGACACAACATATCTGGCCCAGTTTAGGCTCAGTTATGGGTTATTAACCTGGCTGAGACTTGGCCCAGATATGGACCCTGTTTGGCCCTTGTCTAGAAGCCAGACTTGGTCCAGTCATGTACCGTAATTCACTGTAGCATGTAGGCCAAGAAAATGTTGATTGAGTGGGCCAGAGATATTTTGCTATGTGGGTTCATAGCATATGTAAATATCATCCCCAGCGAACACAGCGAAGATTTGCATTGAGGAGATGTCTGATTACCAAGATGAGCCGGTAAAAACGGCCAACTTGAGAAAGATTTTAACAGCTTTCTAGCATGCATTATCATAGAGGTAAAATAGGCTTCTGAGAAAGTCTCTGACAGTGTAAAAAGGCTTAACATGATATGAATTTGTGTGCTGCTGACGATGTGTGCATCACTTCTGCTCCAAAATATATGTATTGTTACATTCTTTGTGGTACCAATGTGTTTACTGCACTTATTTAGCAGTAAAATTAGCTCGGGTGCTAATGTTGCATTATTAATGAAATGAAAGTGCTGACAATGACTTGACTTACAAAAATCTAAAGTCGTTCAACCCCTACCTCACAAAAAAAAAGCAACTGGATAATTTTTTTTCCTGAGTGACTCTTATTTGCTGTTGAGAAAATCCTATGCTTTTAATGTTGTGCAGAGAGTTCCTAGAAAAAGAGGACGTATGTATGGGTGCGGCCAATGAAGGATTGGAGAATGATTGACAAGTGACGAATTCCACAAAACTCCACCTGTTAATATCAGCTATGTATAAAAGAGCAAATCAGAAAATTTAATTTGTTGCGCACCCTTAAATGTAACTCTTCTATTGCATAGGATAACAGATAACAGGATTCTATATGAATTACACATTTCAATCCAATGCTAATATGTTATACCTTGGAGAAAAACCTCTCCTGAACTTTTTTTATTAAACACGCGTGGAATTGACTAAATATTCCAACAACTACAATGCTTAAAAAAGTGAAAGAATCTTAGGAAATGGTAGGAAATGTTTATTCTGACCACAAGAACGGTTGAACCAAAAGAACAATATATTAGATGTGTTACAAATCTGCCAGTCCTATTATTACCTTTAATACATGCTATGACACAACATATATTACATAACAAGTGTGTTTTATTACATTCAATCCTCTAAACACAAACAGGAGGTGGTTCTATAGAAAAATAACCGGTCTTATATTGATAATGTAGTTTGTGCTGGTTTGTTTGCACTAAGAACTTGTTTTTTTTCCCCATCAATCTTCCCTGAGTGGTTCCTTTGAAAATATATAGTTGTTAACATAAGACAAAAATCAAAAACACTACATTTTCATGATAAATATAAACCTTTGTAGATAAATACAATAGTTATGGGAAACTGAATTAAATAATTTGAGCCTATTTACATTAAAAATAAAAGGTTGGTGTAAGATTAGTTCATTCGTTTTTTGAAATAAGATATTTTAATAAGCAACAATAAGCATTTACATACACAAAATTAAAAAATCTAATTAAAACAGACTATATGTACATAAAACATATTAGAGTAAAGAATCCTGAAAAGATTGTTTTCAATAAAATATTTAACAACAGTTTTTAATACTGGTAATAATATTAGTACTAAACACTATTATCAAATCATGACTTCTGAAAGATCACGTGACACTGAAGTCTAAAGTATTGATGCAGTAAATTCAGAATTAAGAATAGTGTTGTCCCAATACTGAGATTCAATACCAATCGGTACTGAAATTTCTTTTTAAAAAGTCCATTTCCCCAATAAACAGCGCTGATTTTCCATTGTGTTCAACAGAAATGACTGTGATTGGACCAGAAGGTCATCAGTTCATCAAACTCGCTGCTCTTTTACTGTGTAACAAAAGAGCTTAAAATCACAAAGAGGCGACACTCAATAGAACGTTCCATTGCAACAGCAGCGCCCAGCAACAGCCCCGTGATTCTGCCATTTTGGAGTGAATGTGATTGGCTGTCCATTGGATCTAATTGCTGTCGCGATGGAAAGCAGCTGCTTGGTTTTTTAATTTATTTATTCAAAAAGCGCATTAAAGCTGAGATACAACCTCAAAGACGACATTACAGCACTTACTATCACAATCATCAGCACTTTCAGTTTATTTTACAGACTTATAATATGCTGTTGTTCTATTGGAATTTTCATTCCAAAATGGCTGCCACGCCATCTAGTGGCTGTTTCCCAAATCGCACTAGAGTGTCGCCTCTTGGTGATTCTAAGCTCTTTGGTGTAACTACAGATACAGGGACACTAGAGCGTTTCAAAGCCACATTGATCAGCTGGTCTGTTTATAAGCTGACATACGAGCAATCCGCTGATGAATCTGACTGATCTTATATCTGTTGTTACACCGCTGTAGATGTAGTAATTTGGGAAATTTTCTTACCCCTTGGTTTCGAGTATTGTCCTGACAAATCTCCGTTTCGAGGGGTATCTAGCCCTTCCACTTAGACCTTCAAGCTAAAGAGTATTGGGACATCTCTACCCCTTCAGGTGAATGCGCAAAATGAGGGGTAGGGGTAAGAGGAAGGGCTAAGGGGTAGAATTGGAATTCGGCCTAAGAGACTTGTTTCAGAAATCTTATCATCAACCCCAAACTTTTATCAATAACATACAAAGTAAGATTTACACAGAAGTAAACCCTGCTCATCTTTCAAAAAAACATTTAAAAAAAATTGTGCTTGGAAACTGCTGAGAGCGACAGATTAAAGTTTAATTAGCCAAACATTTTGCTTTTAACTTGATCAGGCAAACGTAGGTCAAAATCACAGAAATGGTCTTCAACGATTAAGACAGAAGCGCTAGACAAAACATGACCCAACTAAAAAACAAATTAAGTGAAAATCCCAAAGACATGCAGTCCTTAAACTCACAGCGTCTACCTATTACCACACATCTATCTGGCAACACTTGCAAGGACTCATTACTACGTTCCTTCTCTCCGGCTTGTGGATCTGACATTGCCAACATTTGCCAAGTTTCGCCAACAGCAACATCACTCAACAAATGCCAGCCAAACACAACAGCCAGTGCTCTAGTATAAATCTAGCATTAATCTCCCTCAGGGAAGAGGCCGATCCCGGTGGAAAACTCCAGTAAATCCCACTTACACGTTTCTCAGGCGGATCACAGCACCTCAGCAGGAATGTTTTCCTCGTCCTGAACAGATGTTCTAGATGATAACTTAGCTATTCTAAGGCAATACAGCTGCGCATCACGGAGAAAAGGGATTTCTAAAATCACATGTGAAAGTGGGTCAACGCACTTTACCCCACTTTTCTCGTCATCGCTGCATAAAACACTGGTAAACATGGTATGGATTGAGAATGCATTGCACAAATAGAAGTATATAAAAATAGAAGATTTAATCATTTACTCAACCTCACCTTGTTACAAACCCATTCAATCAATTAAAAATGTTAATGATTATTATAAGAAGATCATAAAATAAATTTATATGAATAAAGATGTTTAATCCAAGTGTTCTGGCAAGAAATAAACCGCTTATGTGATATTTGATGTAGGCCGCGCATGTCCAAGCTCGGTTCTGGAGGGCCGGTGTCCTGCAAAGTTTAGTTCCAACCCCAATCAGACACACCTGGGCTAGCTAATCAAGCTCTTACTAGGCTTTCTAGAAAGCCTTCCTTGGCTTCCTTGCAGGTGTGTTGAGTTAAGTTGGAGCTGAAATCTGCAGGACTCCGGCCCTCCAGGACTGAGTTTGGACATCCCTAAGGTAGGCTTTTATCACACATAAACATTGATCAGCAAACAACGTGTACAGCATTTAAACGAGGAGATGGAAGCTCACACATACTTCCTTGACACACGGAGGCCAATGAGGTTCATTCCTGCATGTCACATGACAACATTTGAGTTTCCACTAGAACCAATGAGGTTCATTCTTGCATGTCACATGCCAACACTTGAGATTATGTGAAAACCAATGAGGTTTATCTTGTATGTCACATGACAACATTTGAGAATACACTAGAACCAATAAGGTTCATTCTTGCATGTCATATGACAACATTTACGATTTCCCTAAACCAATGATGTTCATTCTTGCATGTCACATGACAACATTTGATTTCCACTCAAACCAATGAGGTTCATTTTGTATGTCACATGACAACATTTGATTTCCACTAGAACCAATGAGGTTTATTTTGTATGTCACATGACAACATTTGATTTCCACTAGAACCAATCATGTTCATTCTTTTATGCCACATGACAACACTTGAGATTCTGTAAAAACTAATGAGGTTGGTTGTTGTTTGTCACATGACAAATTTTGAGATTTCCCTAAAGCCAATGAGGTTCATTCTTGCATGTGACATGACAACATCTGAGTTTCTACTAGAACCAATGAGGTTCATTCTTGCATTTAAAATTCTGTCACAAACATCACAGCGACTGCTGAAATGTTCCCACCAATATTTTAATTCACTTTAAAAATTTGCGCTGTCAACATGAACCTGGCCATTGGGTTATATCACCTTCTCTATTCGAGTCCTTCTGTCCCCAAAACTCATATGAACATTGTAATTGGCCATGCCTTTCCCTGCTGTGATATGTAACATGTGATGTAGCAGCGCCTAAACTGCACAGGGGATTTTTCCTGTGCAAGAACAAGGTGTGTAAGGTGGGTGACACGCAAGTGAGGATGGTGGCAGCAAAAAAAAAAGGTGCACATGAGAAGCTCAAGTTTGCTACTAAACCAGTCCATCCTAATAATGGTAACATTAATGCTAGCATTTTTTTCCCACTGTGACTCTCACTCTAACGCTATAGAAGGCTGATATAGTCCGTGTATAAAATGGTCTGAAAACTAAAAATAAACAATGCACAATTAACTACTAAATGTACAAATATTGATAATATGATTCCTGTCAGTTCTCATAATCCCTCAGAGTAGGCTAGCATGTCATATTTCACAGGTGGTTCAAAGGTCCCTACCAATGTCAAGAGCAAACCTGCGCCCTGGCTTATGTGTGACATAAGATGTGCTTTTGCAAGAGCCAATGAGGTTTGTTGTTGTGCATCAAGCAGATATGGTTGAGCTTCTGTTTAAGTTGATTCCTACTGTCTGTGAACAAAAGTCTAAATAAATCAATTTATTAAATAAAGCAAACGTGCCTCTTCAGAAAACTTGGATTCAAATTTGGTTAAACTTGGTTTTAACTCTTATGGATGTATTTTACAATCGCCTTATAAATGTTTTGAAGTGTCAGAGTGAATAAACCTTGACTGCAGGGGCAGAACTTGTCTTATAGGTTGGAAATGACATGAGGTTGAGCAGATGAAAGAATTCTCCATTTTGGGAGAACGGTCCATTTAAGAAACGCTCAAAACAAAAACAAAAAATATGTTGTGCATTAGAGAGATAATGGTACCTTAATGTGTCTACATCTGTAAACAACACAGAGCGGCATCATGGGGAGGAAAACAAACCTCGATCTGATTGGCTGCTTCCAAACCTGCTGTTTAAGATCAGTTTGATGAAACACCTGCCTGAGAAACTCTGATTCACTGCTTCACTTAAACTGCTAAATAAAGCAGAGTCTTTGTCTTTCAGTAACTTTAGAAAAGCACCAACAGCCTCAGTGGTGTAAATGACCAAATAATATCTGGAGCATGAGAACGCCACACTGATAGCACCTTTACCAACAGGCCCTTTCTGCCTCGGTGCACTTGTGTGCAAATAAAACTTGCGTTTCACTGACGATTTATCATTCACTCTGACCCTCAATCGTCAGGAATGGGAGTGTTGCAGTTGCCGTGATGGATGTGCACTGGTCCGTCACAATGATAATACAGCTGGAAGACGTCCCCATACCCATGATCCCTCCACCAAGTGCAAAGCTGCCGGTTCCAGCCACAGGTAAGAGGGTAAAAAAGTTCGGTGTGCTCCATCCCGATCATGGTAAAGAAGTCCTGATCTCCCAGGTGTCCCCGGAAGTGGTATTTGTCTGCAAGTCGGGCCACTCGCTCAGGCTCCAAGAGCTGGTTGTATACAGTGGAGCGACGCATGGAGTCCAGGTTTAGAAGCATTACGCCACTGTTGAAGCCTGGCAGACCGTCTGGAGGAGGGTCACCTACACGGGATTTGGGATTTTCTTTGCGGTACTGCCAGAAAGTGTGCCTACAACACACAGAGAGAACAACTCTTTACTTGGTAAACAGGTGACTCCTACTACTCAAAATATATCTTGTCCCACTCGATGTTAACACATAAATTAAAGGGTTAGTTCACACACTAGCCCATATAGTTTCAATCCCCTATTGAAATTAAGCTATTTTAGATGAAACCCTAGAGCTCTCTCATTCTCTATAGACAGCAATGAACAAGAAAAGTAACCAAATATATTGTTAAACATGGTTTTAATGATTAAACTGTAATCATACGAATCTCCAAGAACACTTTTATCAAAAACAACTTCACCAATGTCTTTTCGGCATATATGATGCGTTTACCATTAGTATTTATACTATAGTTACTGTATATTCTCTGTAGTACACACACATCAGGATCTACCACAGATGAGAAGACATTGGTAGAAAAAGTGTTTTTTTTTCACAGTTATTTGGTGCACAAATGTGTTCTTGGAGCTTCATAAGATTACAACTGAACGCACATGGAAAGTTTACTCAATATTTTTGTTTCCTCTTACAATTAATGGAAGACGAGGGAGCTCTCAGATTTCATTTAAAAAATATCTTATTTTGTGTTTTAAGATAAAAGAAACTGTCATGGGAGTTGAAAGAGCACTAGCATGATTAACATGTAACAAAATGTTTATTTTTTTGTGAACTAACCCTTTAATTTGCGCAGGTGTTGATAAGAGGTGTGGCTAGTATTTAAGCGATTAGACCAGGGGTCACCAACCTTTTGGAAACCGAGAGCTACTTCTTGGGTACCGATTAGTGTGAAGGGCTACCAGTTATTAAATAACACATTTTTCTTAATTTACTTTTAATTATATGTTATTATTAATAATTAATAATATTCATCTATGTGAAGACATTGATCATGTTAATGATTTCTTACAGTAGTTGTCAACTGATTTAACAAGTTAGATAAATATCAATATTTAACATTTCATTTGTCTGAAATTGTTTTTAAAGTTTTTTTTAATATATAACTTAAAGTAATTTTCAAATTTACACCAATGCAAGTGTGATTTAAAAAGAATATTTATAAAAATATAAGATGCAGCTTACTCATGGTGCTATGGTGAGCTATTTTTAGAACAGGCCCGCGGGCAACTCATGTGAACCTGGCGGGCTACCTGGTGCCCACGGGCACCATGTTGGAGACCCCTGGATTAGACTAATCATTTTCACCATCTGAAAATATGATCAAATCTAAATATATCACACTGAAGTCCCAAATAAAATATTACAATAATACAATTAATTTTTTGCATTTCAAAATAAGCATAAAATCAGTTAAAACAATTACATTTAAAAAAAAAAATCTAAAAAATAAAGTAACTGTGAAGCAGATGTTTTAGTACTTGTTTTAAGAGAAAACATTTTAAAGGACAGCATTTGCAGTAAAGGGAATAACAGAAGCAGGACTGCACGATATTGGAAAAATCTGACAATGTGATATTTAGTTTTTCTGCTACGTATATTGAGATATGAATACAATTTGAAATAGCTGACTTGAATAGCTCTTTTTGGGGAAAGAAATCTTGAATTTAGATTGATTGGAGGTGATTTTGTAATGAGTGTGTATCAAGTATAAAAAATAAACAGTGCTTTATGGCTTTCCAGAGAGTCAAATAGTAATCAAGTAGAGAAATTAAATAATAAAATAAAAAAGAATAATGTATAGTCTTCACTTTAATTACAATTCAGTAAAATTATTCTTCATTAAACTTGAAAATGTTGTGCTTTGAGCCTGAATGACTTAACTGTCTTGAAATGCCTTTTAAACACACGCAAATTAAAAGTTTTACGTTATGGTTATACTTTGCAATGACTCCACAAATCTCATGCATTCTCAACTGTTATGCTGATCAATTATAATCCCAACTTAACATTGCATATCCTGCGATGTGACTACTGCGAACACACACATCATGATACTGATGCTGAAACGATATATTGTGCAGCCCTAAACAGAAGCCTTAAACTTTCTCATACTTGTGAGTGGGCTCTTGTGCTTCTAACACTTAGCAACCAGTCAAAACATCCTAGAAACTACCAAACAATACAAACACACCCACTCAGAAAACCAAAGCAACCACGTGACTTTTTTGCAGCACTACTGCACAAAAATATGACTATGCATGTTTTTTTCCTCAATACATTTTTGCAAATAAAGCTGTTCTGATCTCAAGAATAATAACAAGGTGGAAAATAAACTGCTGTTTCAGGACGGTGGCTGTTCACTGTAGAAAACAGGTATGCAGAAAACACTGGAGAAACAATAGTTAGGGTGCAAGATTCATAAATCATAAATCATATAGATGCTTTAAGTAAAAATAGACATGATAGCAAATTCCTTCATTTACTTTACTTTTACAACAGAGATACAAAATTATGACTGAACAACGCTAACAGATGAAATGTAAATTTGTTATAATTACAAAATCACTTTCTTAAGTTGGAAACCACAAAACGAGACGTAAGATTGACCAAGCCTACACTGTAAAATAAAGATTTCATTTCAACAGCGAGTGAGCGACTTCTGGTGACCTCCGTCTACATGAGCGACAGCGACCATAGGCGACAAGGTGGTTGGGAGAAGCGATGAGACAGTTGAGAATCCTTCAACTTTATGCAAATGAAGAGTGACTTTCTTTAGCGACAGCCAATAGGAGCACCAGTAGAGCTCACGTGATCCTCTCTCAACTCCATCTGACTGGTTGCATTCTCCGTGCTGTAGACCTACACCAATGGTGTCCAAACTCAGTCCTGGAGGCCCGGTGTCCTGCAGATTTTATCTCCAACTTGCCTCAACACACCTGCAAGGATGTTTCTAGAAATCCTAGTAAGAGCTTGATTAGTTAGCCCAGGTGTGTCTGATTGGGGCTGGCACTAAACTTTGCAGGACACCGGCCCTCCAGGACCGAGTTTGGACATGCCTGACCTACACAGACCTGCGTTTACCGCAGATAAATAACTGAAATGACAGAGAACACTTTTTTTTTTTTCTTGATCATCTTTATAATTAAGCATTTTATGTTCTGATTCTAGATGTGCGCACACTAATGTTTTTCTAGCTACAGTATACAGTATAACAAATTAAGATTATCCAATTGTGTTGAGGTAATTTATCAGGTTTACTAAGCATTTAACCCCAAACTCCTACATCTTCTACAACTCTACAACTACATCTTTTCCTTCAGAGTGGTTTCCTTGTAAATAAAGTTGAAGAGGGAGAAATTACACACAAAAAAAAACAAAGAGCATATAGAAAAACAAGTTTTGTCTATTGAAAATATAAGCCTAATAGAATTAATTTTTCCTTCACTGCACTCTAAAAAATGGCATTTTTTGTCATTTAAATTTAGCGGAAGCAAAAGATTTTTGGGACAGCTAATGGCGAGTTCAGACTGCAAGATTTTCAAAATAGTCGTGTCACGGATGTTTTCACACTGCATGTCTATCTGGGATGGCATTCCGTCGCTGCTGTGTTTACATTGATCGGCATCAGAGAGTTTCGCACTGCATGATTTTAAAACAGGAAGAATCGCAGACAACTTTGTCTCAGTCCACAAATTACTTCTCACAACCAAACACATGTGAGAATGCAAACAACGTGAGATCACATAGTATATCTTTTGTTATTAATCACGTGATGAGAAAGAAGCCTCTACTGGGGTAGAAAACGCACTTATTTTGCTCCCCTGGCCTTTGAAGGGAATTAGCAAATTCTCTTATTTTTTTCTTTTTCGACCCAGCTGTGGTATTGCTCAGTTGACAGGTCAAACAGACACGGGTGCTCCTGCCAAATTTACACTAGTTTTTCCTCCATTTCTTAGATCAAATAGACTAAAATGAAGCATTTTAACTTCTCCTCCAATCTCCAGCTGGCCTGCAGATACCTATACTAGTGAGTGCTGAACTCTCATTGGATGTAGGTAATCGCTGATGTTATTTTTTTTAATCAGAACACATTTCATACGGCATGATATGAATTGCCGACAGCTCTAGATATTTAACATGCCATGTCTGATGCGGGCCAGTGACTCATCTACAATTCTCTCAGATCTTTGATAGTTCACACTATGTGATTGTTTCTCACGTGAACGAGCACAGATTTGCCAGTGTTCTCAGGCATTTGTTGCGATTTCTCAAAACCTCTCGGTGAGTGAAAATCTGGGCTAAAATCATGCAGTCTGAACTCAGCATATGACGATTTAAGCTGTTTTTACTTCATTCCTTCAGGTTGAAACAACAAGGCATGGGACGATAACCGTTTTCAAGGTATACCGTGGTTTGGAAAAGTCAAGGTTTTAAAACAGTCATAATATTCTGCAATACTGTTCCTAAGGTATGTGTATGATTTTTTTATTTACCTTTTTTAGGACAAGTATCTCCAGCAGAAAAAAATATCCAAAGATGCCATTTTAAATTGTAAAAAAAAAATCTTTGTTTTTTAAACATATGAAGACACCAGAAGTCAATAATTGATTTGAACTATTTAGCCTGACATGTTTACTGCTCCAAAATATTTGAAATGTTTCTTAAAATAAAATATATTGTGCTCAAAAGGGAAAAAAGTTTTTGTTTTTAACCAGACATTTGAAAAGAATATATTTTAGAGCAGTAATCACAATACCGCGAAACCGTGATAATTTTAATCGAAGGTTATCATACCATCAGAACCTTATACTGGCAAATCAATTGTTTGGAACCCAGCATTTTTTCATAGTGTGCATAATTTAAATATGCATCGATTATAACTAAAATGACTGTTATTAGTGAAGAGCAGCAAATTAATCTCTTTTTTATTTTTTTTTAATTAACATTCAAAAACTGAAGACTGAATGTGTATAGGGAGGATCGGCTCAGTGTTGATGTTACTGCCTTATTTCATAGGATAAAAAATATGGGAGAAATGCATTTAAAAAATATGATAGTGGGATAGAATGATAAAATATAAAATAATCCAGTGAAAAACGAGTAGGTTGACAGGTATGGTGTTTTTTTTGAGAGAACCAAGATTTTTCTGTGATCTGGACAGACTTTCGAGCACCACGTTCTGCTTCTAATGAAATCTTCAGAGAGCTGCAGGCAAACTTATTGAAAGCAGCTTTGATCCCTCAAGTCAATGGCCTCCTGCAGGGCTTCCTCCGAGCTTCTCCAGAAGTTCACAGATGCTCCCATGCTCTTAAAAAGCTCAAGCTGAGCAGGAAACAACAAAGAGATTTCTGAAGCTGCTGCTCCTGGACGTTCATTTGACTGCAGGAAAGCAGTCCCAGACAGGAGGAAACAAGCTAACGGCATTTATCTTCCTCTTGAAGACTCCCGTTTAGTAAGACTTCTGCTCCTGTTCTTCTCCCAAACCCCCAGTGGATGGAAGTAAACATGAACGCACCTGCGACCTCAACTCCAACACTTTTAAAAGATTCCTGCACCTCCATTAAGTCTGTTTAAGGTATACCGATTAATTGTGGTCCTGTTTTATATTAAGTAGCCTTAATTAATACGTAATTACATTAAAAAATACATTATAAATAATATATTATATATATATATATATATATATATATATATATATATATATATATATATATACATTGTTTTTTTTTTTTTTTTTCGTTATGGCTGTATGTCAGCACTGGTAGGAGGCATGTGTTGGCACAAGGTCGGAGGCGGAGTGCCTTAGTGTCCCACCAGTGCGTTTATACAACAGTTTGACGACACAATCATGTATATAAAAAAGAAAATCCAATATGGAGAGTTTAAAAACCCTTTTGAATTGGGAACTACTTTCTTTTGCCGCTCATTTATATCTT
Source organism: Danio rerio (assembly GCF_052040795.2). Classification (NCBI taxonomy): domain Eukaryota; kingdom Metazoa; phylum Chordata; class Actinopteri; order Cypriniformes; family Danionidae; genus Danio; species Danio rerio. Next base: position 37,279,135 of record NC_141031.1, read on the forward strand.
CAGCTGTTGTCAGAACAGCAAAAGCCGTTATAATTCACCAATGTCACTTTAGAGCTAGTGTTTGAATGATTCTCTAGCGTGATGCCTAAATGATGACAAAACAGTTGATTTTGCTCAAGTTTAAAGATTATAAGACTGAACATGATATGAAATGTTATCCATCTACAGAGATATCTCCTTTCAGTATTTTAATCTTTTAATGGCTTATTGTGTGGTCCTGTTGCCATCTTGTGGATAGACAATGTCAACTGTCTTTGATTAGCTCAGTATGGCAGGCTAATGGCTGCCGATGCACTGTCTCTCAGAAATTATAAATAATTTAAAATAGGCAATATCCTTATAAATTAACTGCATATCTGCAATCTAAACAACTACATTCTCGCCTAAAAAAGCCTCAAAAGTACATTATGTTGTCTAACAGCTGGAATATTTGTCACACTGTAAGGTGTCCTCAGCTTGTTGCTGTATGTAGGCGGAGTAATACACAAGGGTTGAGAGGCTGGACCAGTGCTGTTATTGCATAATATGACACGGCTATCTGCCAATCAGATTCATGCACGCACACACGTACACACATACACACACTGAAAAAAATTGTATTAAACAATTTATATGAATTTAAACAAATACAATTTAGTAATGTTCAACTTAATTTGTTTGTTTAAACTAAGCCCAAATGAATTGTTTATACCACACCTTAAAAAATGTTTAATTCAAGGAATCATTTAAATTTGTGCACCTGAAAAAAAAAAAATCACTATTATTTCCATGTACCATATAGACCAGTGGTCACCAAACTTGTTCCTGGAGGGCCGGTGTCCTGCAGATTTGAGCTCCAACCCTAATCAAACACACCTGAACCAGCTGATCAAGGTCTTACTTAGTAGACTTGAAACATCCAGGCAGGTTCAATTCAATTCAATTCAGCTTTATTTGTATAGCGCTTTTACAATGTAGATTGTGTCACAGTAACTGGAACAGTGTGGTTCAGGTTTTAGTGTTTAAGTTCAGTTCAGTTCAGTTTAGCTCAGTTCAGTGTGATTTAATCATTACTGAGAGTTCAAACACTGAAGAGCAAATTCATCGATGCGTAGCTCTACCAATCCTGAACCATGCGAGGCAGTGGCGACAGCGGAGAGGGAAAAAAAAACTTCACCTGATGGGAGTGAAGAAAAAAAAAAACCTTGAGGGATTAGCTGGTGTGTTGAGGCAAGTTGGAGCTAAACCCTGCAGGGACACCGGCCCTCCAGGACCGAGATTGATGACCCCTGATATAGACGTATATATATTAAGGGTGTAACGATACGCGGATTCGTATTGAACCGTTCGGCAAGAGACTTTCGGTTTGGTACACATTACAAACCAAACGATTCTATTCAGTCTAACATCTAAAAAGATAAAAGAGAATAAGTACAAAATAAGGTGTTTTCAGTCCAACAACGTTCAAAAAAAATGGCGTGGCAGACAACATGCTGCCTTCCCCGCTGGCAAACGAATGATAATCTTCCCATACATTGCATGCACACGCCTCCACCGCTCTTCAGATATGTCGCGCGCGCACGAAAAAAACAATGTTTGGTAGGAAAAAAAACAATGTTTCTTCTGCTATGACAGTAAGCTATTTTTGCGGTAATATTCAAGCATATCAACTCATTTACACTGACATCACGTAATCTGTAACTGGAACAGCATTCAGACAGGCAACTCCTACAGATCGAACAGGGCAAAACAAATCACAGAGGTGATCAGCACATTTATAGCAGTGGATATAAGAGACCCTAATAGGTAGTGGAAAATTCGGGTTTTAAGAAAATCCTAAATGTAACAGAGCCCCGTTACATTATTTCTTCATAAGCCCATTTCATTCAGATAATTCCTGCTTTCAGATCCACTAAAATGGCAGGTGACAGTCAAATCAAGCAGATCTGTGCTGTCTGAAGAAAAGGTGGACACTCATCTTTCTGGAAATAAAAAAAAAATACTTAAAAATTGATTAAAACTGAGTTCCATATAAAAACTAAATTATTCTTTTCTTTTTATTTGTTTAACTACTACAGTTATTTTTATAAGCAGCTTTTTGGTTTTGAGGGTATTTGGTTTTGTATAAAGAAGGATTTGTTTTATTTGCTACTAAGCAGAAACCCCGGAAGTATAGCTCAATCACTGTTTACAGCAAAAGAACATAAAAACAAGATCAAACTTTTATGATGTTAGTTAAATACATAAAAAAATTGTAATCAGAGAAATCCTCTGGCTTTTTTCTTTTTTTGCTGTATCGAAAACATACCGAACCGTAACACCAACCACTGTGTCGTATCGCACCGAACAGTGATTTTTGTGAACCTTTACACCCCTAATGTATATATATATATATAGTCAAACAACCTTTAAATTAAATTTGAGAGCAGTGAAATATGAGATTTATCTACACACTAGCAAAAGTAAATCTCTAACCCCAGCACCTGCAGAGCTGAGATGGCGCGACACTTAAAATATTCAGGCCACTCTGTGCTAATTATCATCTCATTAAATATTCATGAGGATTCAAGCACCTGCAGACCTGAGGTGGGATGACACTGAATATTCAGGCCACTCTCGGCTAATTGAATATTCTTGACAATTCAAGCACCTGCGCACCTGATGTGGGACAGCAATGAATATTCAGACTTCCCTCAGTTAATCATCTCATTAAATATTCACGAGGAGAAAATGCTGCATTACAGATCTGAGAGCATGGCTGATGCTCGCATTTTCAAAGTTCCAGAATCATCGCAATATAGGGATGTTTTTCAGTCATTAAATGAACTCAGTGTGGAAAACAGCGGGTGTCGTCACGCAAATGTGCATCAACACTGTGGGTTGAGAGTGAATGAGAACTTCCTGTGGCACTTTAACACAGCACAGCTTTCCCCTGGTGTTTAACAGCCTCCTCTATAAACTGCAGAGGAGCGTCAGATGGCACTTCCACATTTCATGTCTGGGTTTAGTGTCTTCTTTACGAGTGGCAAGACCTGGTTGTCTGGTTGAGAGGATGTACGTGCTCTGTGGCACAAAACTGCAGCAATTCATCACCAACAACTCCTGGATGGATTTACTGTACATGTAATGGAACTAAACGTATTTTTAATGGTGGCATACAATACAGTTTAGTACAACTTTTAAAAAATAAAACATTAAAAAATATATATCTGTATTTTGTGATTCACAAGTGTTTTCTGTTTATTTAAAGTAGGGCTGGGCAATGTCGACCAATTTGGCATCATACAATGTCTTAACATGTGAAAAATCACGATGGACATTATAACAAATTAATTATTTGTAGCCTACCATTTCAACTACCTGACCTGGGATGCGTTTCACAAACAATGACGTAACTCACGGCTGAACTATACAATGCATTGTTTGAAAAAAAGAAGGCTGAAGTGACGAATGTTTCCCAAAACCCGCAGTTTCTCTGTCGCAGATCCATTGTTTGAACCATGTTAGTTATTACATAAAATGCCCATAATGATGCTCTAAATGGTTGTGGTAACTGCTCCTAAGAGAATAACCCCATAATTTTTTTGTGTAAATTAAATTGTTTTACATGCACATGCATAAAAAAAAAATCCAGTATTAGTTTTGGTAAAAACATGCACTCATTTTCCATATTAGTTTAAATATAAGTAAAAGGCACATGCAGAGCCTGTGTTTCCTTTACAAATATTATTGAGAACATTACATATTCTATTCTAAATTAACATAAAATCATGTTGATAATGATGATGATGATTATTATTATTATTATTATTATTATTAAGTAGGACACTGTGTATTTTTTATTTATTTTTTGGCAAAGTCTGCTTTTACAATTTGACACATTCCAACCACTGCAGTAATGTTCTAACCAACAGGCCCATGTCATATACAATCCAGACACTTAATAAATAACCTACTATAAAATAAAAGCATTAATGTATGCTATGTTTTTTTTTGTTTTCACATGCTTTGGAGGCGTAGCGAAAATTCTGCTTTTAAATAATAGTTCACCTATAGCTTACATCATGAGCCACGGCTGTGTACAAAATGACATCAACGTTTTCAAAGTGCACTGTGAAGGGAGCGCAATTGTAAACATGAAAATGGCTTAAACTGAACTGTAAAAATACTTTGAAAGCAAATTACACCTAAGAGAGATGCTTAAAAAAACATTCCAAGTTAAAATGTTAGAATTTTCTTAATGAATAGGGCATAGGGGGATAACTGGGAATACAACACAGCAAGGAACTATGCTTCCAACTACAGCTCTAGAGGTGTAGTTGCAAGCATAGAAGTTTGCGAAGCAGTTTGCGAATGGTATTGGAACGATGGATTTGGGAAATGCCAAATCAGTGAATTATGTTTGTAACGACGGAACTTGCGACCTTAGTTGGCTAACGATGGTTTTCAGAAACCCACCCCTGCATGGTCTTTATTTTACCCATAACCAAATCATAAATAAATTAAGTTAAATAACACACAAATCACCACCTGTCAATCCCGGGACTCTGGTATGAATAGGCAGAGTGATCTGTGTCGTTATAATGGCGTCGACAAACTTGGTTGGTAAAAAAGGTGCACAACCAACAGAAACCAACCAACAGTATATGAGGTTTACACTAAAATGACTAAGTACAAGTGTCACATCGAAAGATTGAAGCAGTGTACTGACGCTGTGACACATTACCTGATAGATTCAAAACTACCATTAACTATGAGTTTTGCTTCAATAAACTCCTAATTCACTGCATATTGCAGAATACACTCTATAGGTGTTAATAAAAAGCCAATGTGTTAATAATATGCAAGCCAATCAATTAGATGAGAAGTGGTCCTAAAGTGTTACCTTTGATGAATTAATTTCAAAACATTTTGTGCATAAAAAATATTGCATTTAAGAATTTCAGTTTGAAATGAAAAATCACTAAAGTCCACTAACAAGGTCATTTCCACTTCCTCTTACAAGCTAATAGGTCCAACATTTTTAACCCATGAAATAAATATTTCCTTGAAATTGTTTCTGATTAGAGCCTAGGAAGTGACAGCTTTGTGCATTAATAAACTATCAATAATTCATGTCAAAACAAACTGAATAAAAATAGTATTGATGGAAGACTTAGAAATGACTGCACCGAAAAAAGCAAGGCTTGTGAAAGAGCCACAATGCAATCAGCTGCTTTAGTGTTGCAGGGCTTTATTAAAAACAAATTAAATGCTAATGGATTTGCTTTTAAGGACATTAGCACCAAGACAAGACTAAAAAAAGACAGAAATAGAATTTACCTCCCCTTTAAGGCACTCGCATGTGACAAAAGAGGACGATGCTTCATTCAACAAATTTTTTGACTTAAATATTTGATCAAATATGCAAGGAAACAGATGAAAATGAAACAATTATTTTACTAATTTGTTTTGGAGGTCTCATGCAAATAGTTTACATCCATCCAAACTAAAAAACACACATAAAGGCAATACTTTTCTCAAACCTATGAACTGCAGATTCACCTTTTTTCCCTCACAGTGTCTGAAATGATTCATCCAAGAATCTAGTCTCTCTAAACACGGCCTCTCTAGCAGCCTACTCTGTTCTGACTGCTCAGATCTTGGTCCAGTCTGTCATGATTGGTCTGCAGCTAACAGCTTATCATCAGCCATTACCATATTTAAATGTAATTACCATATTTAAATCCTCAGCACTTATAAACACGGCAATACAACATTACATTATTAGAAAAGTTACAAACCTACATATGCTTGCACGGGAAGTGAGTGAAGTTACTGAAATTACTAACTAATGATCTCATTTCAGAATGAAATAACTATTTTTGTGTGTGTGAGAGAGATCTAGATTATTATAAATGAATCATTGTAAAAATACTGATTATTATAGTTTATTAATACTGTTTTATCCACAAATGTTGATTGTTAAATGCACAGTTTATTCTGATTAATTATTTATATTTTTATTTAATTATTATCATAAATCATTAAGGCATCTCGCTCAGCATCTACTCCAGGCCCTAGTGGCATACCTTACCCTGTCTATAAGAGCTGCCCAGGGCTTCTCCTGCATCTGTGGAAGATCTTGAAGGTGATTTGGCAACGAGGAAGAGTTGCTGAGCAGTGGAGGTGTGCCAAGGGAGTGTGGATTCCTAAAGAGGAAAACTCGAAAAACATCAACCAGTTTCGAATCATCTCTCTATTGAGTGTTGAAGGGAAGGTGTTTTTCAGCATTGTCTCACGAAGACTGACAGAGTTCCTCCTCGAGAACAATTATATTGACCCTTCGGTGCAGAAGGGAGGGATTCCTGGAGCTCCTGGCTGCTTGGAACACACTGGAGTAGTTACACAACTCATCAGAGAGGCCCATGAGAACAGAGGGGACTTGGTTGTCTTGTGGTTGGACTTGGCAAATGCCTATGGGTCCATACCCCACAAGCTGGTTGAGCTCGCTCTACACCGCCACCACGTTCCTAGTAAGATTAAGGACCTAATTCTGGATTACTACAACAATTTCAAGATGCGGGTCACATCTGGGCCAGAAACATCAAGCTGGCATCGCATCGGGAAAAGAATAATAACAGGCTGCACCATCTCAGTTATTCTTTTCGCACTCGCCATGAACATGGTGGTCAAGTCAGCCGAAGTGGAATGCAGAGGGCCCTTAACTAAGTCAGGTGTGCGACAGCCCCCTATTAGAGCATATATGGATGACCTTACCATCACAACAACAACGGTCCCAGGGAGCAGGTGGATCTTACAAGGACTTGAGAGACTCATCGCCTGGGCTAGAATGAGTTTTAAGCCCTCCAAGTCTAGGTCCATGGTGCTGAAGAAGAGGAAAGTGGTTGACAAGTTCCATTTTTCCATCTCAGGAAGTGTCATCCCAACCATCACGGAGCAACCTGTCAAGAGTTTGGGGAAGCTCTTTGATTCCAGTCTAAAAGACTCTGCAGCCATCCAGAAGTCCAAAAAAAGAACTTGGAGCTTGGCTGGCGAAGGTTGACAAATCCGGCCTGCCTGGTAGATTCAAAGCCTGGATCTATCAGCATTCAATTCTGCCCCGAGTTTTGTGGCCTCTGCTGATCTATGCAGTCCCAATGTCAACAGTTGAGTCCCTAGAAAGGAAGATCGGTGGCTTTCTTCGAAAATGGTTGGGCCTCCCACGCAGTCTTACCAGTGCTGCACTATACGGGACAAGTAACAACTTGCAGCTGCCATTCAGTGGCCTCACAGAGGAATTCATGGTTGTACGCACCAGAGAAGCCCTACAGTACAGGGACTCTAGAGATGGCAAGGTGTCATCAGCCTGCATCGAGGTGAGGACAGGCAGGAAATGGAATGCTGGGAAAGCAGTGGAGGTGGCAGAGTCACGCCTGCAACAAAAGGCTCTGGTGGGCACTGTAGCGACAGGCAGAGCGGGCTTGGGCTATTTTCCAAAGACCTTAGTAAGCCAGGTCAAAGGCAAGGAAAGACACCACCTACTCCAGGGAGAGGTTCGAGCAAGTGTGGAGGAAGAGAGAGTCAGCAGGGTGGTAGGACTCCGGCAGCAGGGAGCATGGACTAGGTGGGAGAATACACTGCAACGTAGGATCACCTGGGCGAACATCTTGCAGGCGGATTTCCAACGAGTGCGTTTCCTAGTACAAGCTATCTACGATGTACTGCCAAGCCCATCGAACCTCCACGTTTGGGGAAAGAATGAGACACCTTCCTGCCTTCTTTGCTCTGGAAGAGGCTCTCTAGAACATCTCCTCAGCAGTTGCCCCAAGGCTCTGGCTGAGGGTAGCTATTGTTGGCCATGACCAGGTGCTTAAAGCAATTGCTGCGAGCTTAGCTTCAGCTATTAACACCAGCAAGAACCATCGTGCTCCAAGGAAGGCAGTCCACTTCATCAAAGCTGGAGAAAAACCCCAGGCCCTCCCACAATTAACAACAGGCCTCCTTCACAAAGCCTCGGACTGGCAGCTGGAGGTCGACCTGGGAAAACAGCTGAGGTTTCCTCATCACATCGCTGCAACACGTCTCCGTCCAGACATTATAGCTATCTCAGAAGCTTCAAGACAGCTAACTTTTCTGGAGCTTACAGTGCCGTGGGAAGAGCGTATTGAAGAAGCAAATGAGAGGAAGCGCGCTTAGTACCAGGAATTAGTGGAGGAGTGCAGGGAGAGAGGCTGGAGAACTTTCTATGAGCCCATAGAAATTGAATGCAGAGGCTTTGCAGGGCGTTCACTTTGCAAAGTCCTCAGTCGTTTGGGCATTACAGGCGTGGCGAAGAAAAGGGCCATTCGATCCGCAAGCGAAGCCGCAGAGAAGGCCACAAGGTGGCTGTGGATTAAGAGGGCAGATCCGTGGACTGCTGTTGGGACACAAGTCGGGACCGGCTGGGTCACCTGGGTGAGAGTGTATGATGTTGAGAGACCCGAAACACTCAATGATCCCAGGATACATCACTGATGATGTGTCCCAAATGCATCCATGAGATGTTTCTTGCATAATTGTTTTTTATGTATATATTTTTTATTATTTTTCAAATAAATGTATTTATTTTTTGTTACTTCTGTTTACAGTGTAACTTTTTAAAAAACATATATGCATGTTTTTAATTGAACTTTAGAAATGCTTTGGCAATAGATTTGTAACATTTGTCATGTCAATATGTAATTACTGAATTGAATTGAGAGAGAGGAGGGAGGAGAGACAGTAACTAAGTAAATAAATTTTTCACACCTGTTACATTCACAAACATACACAATACACACTAAATTCAAGTTTACACATGCATATTGGACTTAAAAGTGTTTCCTACTTAGAGATTTAGACTTTTTTCCAGTCTAAAATATTTTTAAAAATTATTAAATCTAGAAAAAAATTATTATTTTGTTTTGTTTTCAGAAACAAGGCAAAATTAAATATTAAGCAAGTTATTCATTAAGCAAAATAATCGTAAATAATCATATCTTTCTTACCCCATTGGCAAATTATTTAGCTTGTTTTAAGAAAAACTTACTATTTCAAATCATTTTGACTCATTATTTCTGAAAAAAATACAATATCATTTAAATGACTAGAAAAAGTTTTCTTGATTTAAGATTATTTAGATATTTCGACTAAAAACAAGAAATAAATTTACATAAAAAAGCATTTTTGCAGACTGGCTGTGCTTTTGTGAAGATTTACAGTAAGGTAATGTTTGAGAGTATTTATTTTCATCTCTTCATGTTTTTCTGCTGTTCTTCTTCAATCATTTGAAATCGTTTGTGTCTCGGCAGTCTGGAGCTTCAGCGCGCACGCACGCACGCACGCACGCACACACACACACACACACACACACACACACACCTGCCACTGGGAAACAATCTGCTATTTGCCTCAAGCAGAGAAAGCCAAGCACCTACTTGAAATATGTCAAACAGCAGCTCTCAAAAAATGAAAGAACAATCTGTGCCGAGCTCTTTGTGTTTTACAAGAACAGAAAAGTCTCGGAGTGTAAAAGAAAGCTTTAGATGCAAAACCTGTGCTGCCATCAACATGAACAGTCCTCTTAACCTGCCAACTGAGCACTAGCTTTGGTGAAAATAAAATTCAGAATATAAAATGTAACGTTCTATCATTTACTATAACAGATTTTATCATGTAAAAATGCCAATCAATTTAAAATATTAACAATAATGAAAAACAAATAAATATTACATCATTGTGTTGTATTTGAAATAATTGAAAGTAGGCTCATTTATTTATATGAACTATTGTTACAGTGAATAGCACTTATTAAGTGGATACAATTTTTGATATTGAATTAATTTACACATGGTAAGAAAACAAAACAATTAGGTTTAACAATAACAAATGGATCATGTAAACCAGTGGTTGCCAAAGTGGGGGTCGGAAATAGTTAATAGTTACATGCAAAACACAGCATGCAAATAAAAAACCCTCAGCCTTTCGATTTTTTTTTCAAGTTGCTTCTTATGTCAAATCCCACAAATAAGCCACTTTCGAACTTCTGTGACAATTAGGATGCAGCCTTTTAAGTGAACTCACTAGGGCTTTAGGAAAAGAGATTATTATATGAATCTCACATAACATACACGAACATCACACGAATTCAAAATGAAAGGGGCAGCGGTTATGATGATGATGATGATGCCCTTTGGGAACAAGGACAAAAGTTCAAAAGTTTACCATCTGCTGACCACCTACACATACAGAGTGCGACTTTATCTTGATCAAATCCTTGGCTAAAGTTCAAAGCTGAACATTGTTATCAGATCTGTGATGATCTACCATACGTACAATCATAACTGATATTCTAGCAGTGTCCTCTTCTGAAAGTGAAATACAACTGCTTTAATACACAAAATCAATCAGCGTATATAGGAGTACAAAACAACAAGATTGCAAAAGTGAATAAAAGATAAAAGTGTGTGAAATTCCCTGTTGAATGTGTGAAGAGAATCAGGAAGAGGAGTCTTATGCAATGGCGGGGTTGAAATATTAAACACTGCGCTCTGAGAAGCCAGCTGAATTTGAATGCGTCATCAAAGATGAGCATTTCTTAGGCGATGCCAACCGCTGAACGAGGCCACAGGACGTCCCATCTATCAACACTGAGCCCTGGATGTCAGGAACTCACTGGGACAGAGGAAAACAACGATTGGAGGGGAAGAAAGCGAGACGCAGACAGGAAAGATATGGAGGAAATGAGTCTTAGTAAAAACCTGCGTGAGTTCAGGCATCCAATTTAGATTCAATCCAGGCATGAAACAAACAAATAAACAAACAACAAGTGGAGACTTCGGATCTGTGGTTGGAGGATATTTGCATTATGGCAATACCTGCATTTAAATATGTAATTTAAATCCTTTCACACTATTCAGTAGATGAAAAACAGTGCATGAGCTGAGAATAGTATGTCTGAATATGTTTGAACAATTTTCATAAAATAGTTCTCAAGTTTACATCTAATTGTGACGTGCTAATTAATATTTATGAGATCAAATTCGAAATGATGAGACGCTACTTTATACCCTGCCTCAAAAATTATGGCATGCATTTATTATTATAATCAAAACTTTGAGATAATAATTTGACTATATGAAAACTTGAAATTGAAAACATCTATTATTTATTTATTTATTACTTATTTATATTTACATGTTTTAAAATTAATAAACTCAAAATTATATAGTCAAAATGATGAGACGCTACTTCATTCCTTGCCTCAAATTATGATGCATATTTATAACTGATTAAAACAATGAGATACCAATTTGCATATATGTAAACTGAAAGCTGACAGTCAAATACAGTATGAGAGACTCATTTATATTTACATATTTATTTTAAAATTGATAAACTCAAAATTATACAGTTAAAATGATGAAATGCTATCATACTCAGCATCAAAAATATGACATATTTATTAATTAATCAAAACTAAGAGATAATAAATTGTATTTGTGATCATTTGAAATTGAAAGTAAATTACAGTAAGAGATAATTATTTATATTTACATATTCATTTTAAAATTAATAAACTCAAAATTATGTGGTTAAAATGATGAGACGCTACTTCATACCCTGCTTCAAAATTATGAAAAATATAATTAATCAATACTATGAGATAATAATTTTTATTTGGCATAATTTGAAATTGAAAGTAAATTACAGAAAGAGATAATTATTTATATTTACATATTCATTTTAAAATTGATAAACTCAAAATTATACAGTTAAAATGATGAAATGCTACTTCATACTCTGCATCAAAAATGACATATTTATAATTAATCAAAACTATAAGATAATAATTTACATTTGTGATCATTCGAAATTGAAAGTCAAATTACAGTATGAGCAACATTTATATTTAAATATTCTTTTTAAAATGAAAAAACTCAAAATTAGTCAAAATAATGAGATGCCACTTCATACCCTGCATCAAATTATGGCACATATTTTTAATTATAGTCAAAACTATGAGATAATAATATATAGTATATATATACTATATATATAGTATATATAATATATAGTATTTATGTTTACTTGAAATTGAAAAGGTCAATTACAGTATTACTTATTCGCATTTTCATATTCATTTTTTCACATTCAACATTTTGCAACAAAATTATAAGATGATTTGGGGTAATTTGTATGATAATTATAAACAATGACAAAAAACATTAATACTAAGTCATGTTCATGAGAATTGCATAATTGACAATCTAATTTACAAATAAAATGACATAGAATACACTAATTAATATTCATAATTCATAATTAGTACTGATTTATATTTATGAGATAATATCAATTAAAATGAGACTTCATAAGGAGGATTTACAGCACCACATATAATTTTCACTAAATTTACAGTAAAACTATTGTGTTTAAAAGTGAAGTTTGCGTTTGTTTATTTTTTATTTAGTTTTAATTTAATTTTAGCTATCATTATAATTTATATTTATAGTATTTCAGGTGAATAAAATGGAAATTCTTCAATGTAAGTTTTTTCAGCTCTCAAAACTCCAACAGATTGTTAAAAATATAATTAAAAATGTAAAAAAAGTATTACAAAAAACTAATTTATTTTTAAAAGATCTCCCTCTGCAGTTTTTTTGTATTTATTTAAGAAATTTACAAGCATTTTTTAAGAGATTATCATAAAAAAACTGCAGATTTTAATCAGTACAGGACTCTATGTTCACTGATGGCACAACACCAGCTCTGCAACATCTCAACACAAATGCAAACAATTTATTAAAAGTCCTGACACAATGTTTATATCAAGACATTGTTTTTAGAAAGCACGAGTGCCTTCCGCACAGTGTTAAACCTCAGAGAAAGAACAGACACACAGAAAAAAATGCTAGTAAAAATAAAAACATGAAGCGGCAATAATGACGTGGTGCCAAATACAGTAAGTGAGAGCAGGACGGGCACATGCGCGGTAAGTGACGTAGATGCGGAGCCAGACTGTTTACAAACTGGACATGGGTCTTAATTTGCAGACCCTGAGGCTGGACAAAGGCCCGTGGTTACACGTGAGCGCTGATAGAAATCTGTTTGTATAGACTGGAGTCCTGTCAGCACTAGCACAAGACCTGGCTATTTCTGCAATCACTTCCTGGCCTGATAGAAAAGGCCTGGCATAAAAAAAATAATAATAATGGCACAAAACAACCTTGTAATGACTGGTTTGGCTCCAGTGAAGGTTCCTACATCAATAGAGTTAAGATCTTAGTGCAATTGATTGGGAAATAGGTTTGACAAACTAACTGGAATTTGATTAAGACCATGACAGCAAAACAAAAATGAAAACTCAACCCAGTTTAAGCAGGAAAAGTAAGTCTAAGGCACACAAAAAAAGTGGAAAATATATTAAAAAGCCTTTATTGACATGGCTATTCCTTAAAACTGCGCCTATTGTAGCACTAATTGTTAGACAGTAATTTATTTTTGTATGAGATAATTATAAATTATAGAAAGTAGGCTACACGGTGGCTCAGTGGTTAACACTGTCGGCTCACAGCAAAAAAGTGTCTGGTTCGAGCCCCGGCTTGGTCAGTTGGCATTTCTGTGCGGAGTTTTTATGTAGTCCCAGTGTTGGGGTGGGTTTCCTCTGGGTGCTCCAGTTTCCCCGACAGTCCAAAGACATGCAGTACAGGTGAATTGAATAAGCTATATTGGCCGAAGTGTATGTGTGCGAATACAATTGTTTATGGGTGTTTCTAGGGGTGTCAAAATTAATTGTTTTTTGGTGCACCGCAATGCACACGTGGACAATTTAGTATCGGTTCATTAATAATCATAACCACTTGACTGGTTACTGACGTCATTTATCCCATATGCGCTATGTCGCTGTAGTTTACTATGTTGGGGGAGGTGAGCACGAGTATTTACAATGCTCCAACTACATAAAATGCAGAAACTGTGCTTAATGGACAGTGTTTCTCTGACACTTACAGCAGAAGCCCCTATTTCACTGCCATTGAGAAAATGAAAGTAAACTCCATTTCTCTCTATCTTACTGTGCCCCTTTGACCTGCTGGTGTGATATTTCCTCTCCTCTCGGCTGTTACAGCAATACTTCTGGATACAAACTCAAAGCGCGTGTCTGCAGAGTGAGTTTTCTCCACTGCGTATATCATAGATCAGATGTGATCACTGGTGCCGTTTATCAGTGTCACTCATCTGTGAACAGCACCAATCATCGGGAACTCACTAGACAAGGCTCAGAAAGTGAGCGGGATATTTATGTTTGTTTATTTGCAATTGTATATATGCTCGTGTTGTTCTGTGCATGTACTTGAGTTTTTGAAGATACAGTTTATATATATGATTGATTGTATTAAAGCACAAAATTATCCATTTTAATACAAGAATTGTTGTGCTGTGAAAAAAAAATGAAATTGTGTATGAAAAGCATCATCAATGCACCATAATGAACCAAAATATTGAATCGATGGCATGATAATCGTAACCGTAATGAACCATGAGACCAATGTAGGTTCACACCAGTGATGGGTTGCGGCTGGAAGGGCATCCACTGTGTAAAACATATGCTGGATAAGTTGGCGGTTCATTCCGCTGTGGTGACCCCTGATTAATAAAGGGAATGAACCGAAAAGAAAATGAATGAATGAATTCCAGAAAGTCAGTTTTGAGGTATTAATTGACATGTATGAGATACTTTATAATTGACAAAGCCATATATGAGATAATAACTTGTGACCCTGGACCACAAAACCAGTCATACAATGCAAAAAATGCTGGGTTCAACACAATCGACTTGCATCGAGGCAGCATAAAGGAATTAAGTTAACTTATTAGTTAACAAATTTTAGTAGATTGAAAATAAAACAATTAAGTTGTCCCAAAAATAAATTTAGAATTGTTAAATTCCTTGAGAAAAACAAACAGCAAACATCATAATTTTTTATTATTTACTATTTGTAAATCTTGAATCTAAGGGTTAACTAATTTAATTATTGAGCAAAAAAATATATTTTAATTTGCAAATTAAGTTTTTAGCTAATGCATATTACTAACCAGAAAATACTTTTACAGTAGAAAATGTACAAGATATCATCATGAAACATGATCTTTACTTTTTGACGTAAAAGAAAATCTATAATTTAAAATGTATATAAAAAGTCAAATAATTGTTAAACACTTAACGTTTGTTGTCAAAACTGACAGCTGAAGGGGTGTGGTTAAGCATGTTAGCCACACCCATTACCTCAGACAAAGACTATAGAATACACAAGACGCGTCACTAACATAGTTTTGAATGGGGGAAAAGTGCATCAGTCAATATGGCGAATGAAGCCCCGCCTACTAGTAAAAGAGCTAATAATCGATTGTTATAGACTGATGGAGAAGCTCCTACCAGACGGGTACTTTAACGACAGTTTGATGGTCAACAAACGCACTGGAATCTCAGTGAATGCCTGCTTAACAGACATAGGAAATTTATCCACAAAGTTTGAAAAAGTTGCTTTTAAATGAACCAAATGCACTTGAAAACCACAATTTTGTTGGTTTTGTAATCTGTATGAAATGAACGTGAGGTACAGTCTGTCCTATCAAACGCACATCACATGATAGCAACTACTCAAACGCCCATAGACTTGTAAACAAAGAGTCACTGGCTGCGTCCGAAACCGCCAACTACTCGGTACTGCAATTGAATTTAAACGTGTCATTTGCCAGTTTGCATACTGATTTTAGTGTACTGTATAGTATGGAAGTATGCTGTTTTGGACGCAGTGACTGTCATTTCTGGAGAAGACTCGCCATCAAGACCAAGTTGTGAATTATTTCAGAAGAGCAGCGCGATCAGATGAAGCATTATCCAGAGGATGATAATATGTAGACCGGCCATGAATGAGGTTGGTGTCGTGATCTTGTTCCTTTTTGAGTGCATAATAATAAACAAAATGTTTTAATGATGGAAGTTTGAGTTTGATTATGGTACTTAAAAACATGCAAATTTCGGCAATGTAATTTCTTTGATACATTTTTTCGCCATGTCAAGAAAATCCTTATCAGACAAGCAGGAATTCAAGTTATCCTATGAACACGCGGCCAGACTGACTGGACTGCCAGATCTGCACATGCTGAGATTAATGACCAACGATGTCCAGCTGGAGCAGATTTGTTTTGTGCTTGAACAAACATTGCAAAATTCTTCAGTCTGATGCTTTCATTCTTTGCTGGAAAAGCGATTTTTAGTCACGGTAGCTGGGAAGAGGTAAATACAGGCCTTGTAGCGTGTGTTTCAGTGAACATGCATTGATACACAGACTGACAGCTCTTCGAATGGTAGTTTGATGACGAGACATGTTGCTCTAATTAATGTGGCAGCAGTTCAGCCTTTTACAGCGGAGAAAATGACATAAGAACACTGCTAAAGGACAGACATAACCCAAGTGCTCTTCAACCAAACACACAGAACAGAGAATAGAGAACACAGTCTTCTGTGACGGTCAAAAAAGGCCAAAAAGGACACTGTCAGACAAGAACACACTGGACATCATGAACATGATGTCTCATTTGTCAGCTCTAAAAATTTGGCTCAATGTTACGAAAAGCGTAAGAGGTTTCACCAGATAAGCATGTTAATGTTAAAGGGTTTTATCAATTGCATCCTTTTGTTTGGATATTGTTAAGCCTATCTGTTGCATATTTATAACAAGTCAAGTCGAGCTTTGTCATTTCGCTTCATGTGTGGACATACAGAGGAACAAAATGTGTCTCGCAGGACAACAGTGCTACATAAATTAATCATAAATACAAATAACACTGAACATAAGACCTATTTAAACAAACCTATGCATAACTAATATAGAGATAAGATACTTAACTATACACATAAGACAGGCTATACAAGTACTTTTACATGAGACTGAAGAGAGAGGGGTATTAAAGGTGAATATTGTGCAAAAAAGGTATATAAGGTTTAATATTGTGCAGAAAAGTTATTTAAGGCTAAAACAAACAGTGCAACGTGATTGTGGTACATTTATGGTGTACATCATTTTCCTTTTTGAGTTGTTAAATGGGCTTTAGATAAAGGTGCATAAGAGAGAAGAGTGTTTTAGCAGGTGGTTTGTCAAGCCCACTCACCTGAATGAAGCACAATTTGAAATGCTCAATGTTTCCAAGAGACATGAGGTGATTAAGAAAGTGTTTAAAAATGTGCAACCTGGTGCAAGCGTCAGAGAGATGAGAGGCTGTCTTCTCTACAGGTGGTTTGTTAGCCCACTCACTTGTATGGAACATACTCAGAAATGCAAGGGGGATTCCAGAGGGGGATAAAATTACTGGAGTTGAGGGCACTAACAGCCTGTGAGAAGAAGCTGTTGTGTAGCCTAGCTGAGCAGACTCTTACTGTACGTTCACACCGAAAGTGGCGAAAGCGTAGAGAAGTAGCCGGAAGTCATTTTCAATGAGAGCCAGCGGCGATAAGCAGTGAGGAGCAGCGCATCTTCGCTGGTGTGGTCGTCAAGGGAGAGTTAAAATCAAGTCAACTTTAAGGTAATGAGCTATGATGCGGTTTAATGGCAACCAATTGGAATTTAGAAGTCCATCGCTTGAGAGGAGGCCACAGTCACTGTGAACTTTGGATCCGACCACAGTTTTTCCCAAACAATAAACAAGAGTTTGATTAATGCGGTCGCCGGATTTCCAATTATTTCCAATTTTAGCTTTTATTTAGCCAATTATTTACAAGTTTTACAATTTAACACATCAAAAAAGTTACAGGCGAGTTACTGATGTGTATTATTGCTATATATTTTAGCTGGAATCCCATGCAACAATACAAAACAGTATTGCTGCTTCAGTATATTTCTGACATATGGACACATTGGATAATGAAGTAGCGCAAAGCCACACCACATGCAACTTGATCTTCCATTGTTAAATGATTCAATAAAAAGTCTGCAACATTATCACGCTAGAAAGCATGTTTTATGCTGGAATGTAACTGATATAATATGCTGCATTGGCCCCTTTAAATACGAGAAAAATGTAGCGAATTTTGACGGTCTCGCCGCCGGAGCTGAAGGCAGACACCGTTGTTGCCAGGGCGACCTGAGCAACCTTTGATGATCTCAATTGTTTCGGTGAAAGTATTCAAAGTATATACATAAATAGTATACAGCAAGTTAAAACTAGATATATATATATTTATATATATATATATATATATATATATATATATATATATATATATATATATATATATATATATATATATATATCAGGGGTGTCAAAATTAATTGTTTCTTTTGTGCACTGCGATGCAGATATCGATATTCGATATCGGTTCAGTAATAGATCATAACCAGTTATTACGTACTGATGTCATTTATCTCCTATGCACGATGTTGCAGTAGAATATTATGGCAAAGGAGGCGAGGGCAACTAAATAAAATGCTCCTACTACTTAAAAGGTAGATAATTATGCACATAATTATGTCGCTGATTTACTACTAGAGAGAGATGCTATAAAAATCCATCTCTGCCTCTCTCTCTCATAAATTTTGGACATTTGACCTGCTGCGCTGGTCTGTTTGTGAAGTAACTTTTCCTCTCCTCTTGGCTGTTAAAGCAATACTTGTGGATCCAGACAAGAGCGTGCCTGAGTTGCAAGTTTTCTCCACTGTGTCTATTACGGATTACCTGTGATAACCGTGTATTATGCGCATATAGACTCTGACCGTGGCTGTTCTTCCCGTGTGACTCATCGGTGAACATCGCTTACATTTGTAAAGCCAAGCGCAGCCCTTTCTGTTCAGCAGGTAAAGACAATGACCAATCACAGGTGTGTAAGACAGCGCTCAAAAAGAAAGCTGGATAACATATACATTAGTTTATTAGCTATAAATGCTTGTGTTCTCTTTTCTGCATGTGCTAGAGTTTTGTTTGATACATTCCAAAAGAGTGTTTTCTTGCAGTTCATATATCTTACTGCTTGTATTAAAGGACAAAATTGTATTACATATATAATATGAATATTATTGATGCTCAAACGATATATAGTTTAGCCTTATTGTACAGTATATAATGCAATATTTCCATGAACACAAGCAAAAGCTCAAATTAAGCTGTCTTTATGTCTTGTGCCTCCTAAATGTCAGCACAGAGCTGCGTTTACATGTGGCTGTGCCTGTAAAGATGACCGTGCTGTCAAACAATCTCACGTACGTTCAGCACGATGCGTCCTGTGTCCTCCAAAAAACGCCTGCTTACAAAAACCCTTTGGGCCCTGAGCTGTCAGGCTTGTGTTCTGAATAGGATGCGAGCACAATGATGCTGGGGAAAAAGGCTTCTGTCAAGTTTGAAGGTCTCCAAAGTGTTAGAACGGATTTTGAGTATCCTGAACATATACTGCCTATTCAGCTATTATACAGCTATAATCATCGATGCTTTATTCAAGATCATTCACAGCAGAGGTGTACAATTAATAGAGTTTAATTTAAGGTTAGATGTAATTGCTGTCATGTATAATTAATCAAATGTACACAGGGGGAAAAGTATGAAAAATAGCTTACATCATCCTCTTTCTGCAAAGACTTATTATTTTTTTTAAACTGTAAATATTATTGAAGAGCTATTATTGGAATATTGAAGTTGTTGTTTTATATTTAAATACTGATTCTTTGAAACGATTTATTGAAAATTACTAGTAATTACTATTTATTACAATTATTAGTGAGCACAGATTTGTTTAGATTGGGTAAATTATGGTCGCTAAATAATAGACAAATAATAAATGCTGTATTCTTCATCATTTAAATGTACTATTTTCTCTAAACCAGGGGAACCTTTTTTTCAGCAAAGAGCCATTTCTGATTACTTATTTAAGCAAATTAATATTTTTAAAGACCCATTTGGGGCTTATATATGGGAAAATTCTATTTTACTATCATTATGAAAATAACAACTCAACAATAAATTTTTGGCCCTAAATGAACTCAAAACAAATGCTGATGTCAAGTCACTGATCTGCACCCTCTCTCTATCTCACTTGCCATCTTGACAGCACAGTCGGTCATGCACAGTTCTAGCAGACAGGGGTACGCCTTTCATTTTCTGAATTATCGTGTCCTTGTTTGGACCATCTGTGAAAGGTTTCTTTTGCCTTTGCCTTTCAACAAATCTTGAAAGAATAAATTTTGCGGTTGTTTTCAACGGCAGGCTTTAGCCACTGTTTAAACTGTTTAGACTTTCTCCAACCAGGAGTACACAAACTTACATTTACCCATTTTGCTGTCTGTTTCGCTACATGTGAAGAGCGTTGCAAATTACATGACATCACCTGGAACAGCCCAAACTTATCATGTGGATCAAGTACACAATTGTTAAAATTAGGAGGAAAATAAATATGCTTTTTTGGAGTCAAACACTTTGGACAACGCTTGAACAAAATTTAAGACCTCGTAAAAATGTGATTAAGACTTTTTAATAGCATTTAATGGCCTTAATTTTCTCATAATTGGTTTATTAACTTTTAATATTTTTTAAGACCCCACAGACACCCTGTTGGTGTTGCGATTCAAGTTTATTCACAGCACGGACACACACATTGTTCCAAACGTCATGTTTTATTGTAAACTGAGTTTTACTGAAATCATTTACTGTATTCAGTTTGCTGTAAAAATTTCCAATAAAGAGGGAATTTTATTTGCATTTAACAGGAAGCTGATTTGTAGTGATGGTTATACATTTTTAAACTGCAAGATATTATTGAAAGGAGACAGATGGAGAGCCATGTATTTTTGGTTGAAGAGCCACATATGAAAGCAGACATCACAACATTATTACAAGTAAATAATAATAATAATAATAATAATAATAATAATAAAAATAATAATAATAATAATAATAATAATAATAAATGGATTTCAATAAGGGAAATTTGTATAATGATTAAATACTAATAAATGACCAACACTAAAATGTTGTTTTATTTTTTCAAACAAAATTAAAACACTAAAACTAAAATCTATTCTTTATAAAATGCTACAAGGGAAAGCAGGCATCAAAATACTAAAATTTAATAATAATAATAATGAATGAATGAATGAATTAATTAACTACTAATAAATTACCAATTTCTAAACTCAACATTACTTTTTCTAAATAAACGAAATGTATAAGAATATAAAAGACGATAAATATTCTTTTTAAATTCTAAGATTAAAAAATAAATTAGCAATATTACAACTATAAATAGTAAACAAATAGAATAAATAATTATTATATATCATTCAAAGTCCAGTAAAATCGTTGAATTACAGCACATCAGCTACAAAGCGAACAGTCTTGTCTTTGGTCCACTACAGTCCTCCAATGGCTTGTCCCTTGACCCCTCTCCGGATTTTATTATTCAAACATCACATGTAGCAGATTAGAGGATTATTTTCATTTCAGAGGCAAAACGTGCAGTGTGATGTGCTGCCGTAGCATGACATCTGCATTAAAACCCCCACAGACAGCTGGACGAAGACCTTCAGTTAAAGAAAGGTCTAAACTGTAAACTTAACTTTTTAACACTTCTCAACTTACATCAATTAAAATGACTAAAAACATTAATGGTGTAACGGATCACAAATCTCACGGTTCAGATCACACTATGGTTTTTGAGTCACGGATTGGACCATTTTTCATATCACCAAAAAAGGGAGGAGACAAACGTAAAGCCTGTATTGCTTCACTTGATTGAATGAATTAAATTGTAATTGACCGGCGCAACATGGAAAACAGTTTAATACAGGCTTCTCTGAAACAGAATATTTTACTTTCATTTTATATAGGCTACATTATTATTTTGTTTGTCAGCCCAGTTCGTGATTCGGTATTGTTAGCCGATTTGTTTTGAAGCATTTCACCTCAAATGTTATTCATTCTTCTATTGTATGTAGAAGATAACTAACCAAGAAAAATATTTTAAGAGACAAACTATATACGAAATTTGTTTTAAAACAATATTTTTTCAAAGAAAAATATACTTTTGTTTGAGCCCGTCCACTACTCAATGTGCAGGTGGATGATTTTTGGTCAGTGTAAAGTAAGGATTTAATTAATGCTTCACTAATTGTAATATATCACAATCTTCTGTCATATATTAGCATTTTTTTTAATACGTCATAATTATAAGATTACGTCTTGAGCATCTGATTTTTCTTTTGTGTCGATGTGCTTTTATTAAATTTAGATTTCAAAGAAAATATATAATTTTTTTATAATTTATATATTTTCTTTGAAATCTAAATTTAATAAAACGAATAGATGAATGTTATAATGAATATCCTTAATGTTGCCTTTGACAGTAAGCATCAGTTTTTCTTAATATGATTGGGAGAACAGGGCGGTGCTGGATTTGTGCGTACCTTCGAATAAAATCCAGCAGGCGCCCCTGATTATAAGTGAATCATTTTTGAAAATCAATTCAGTGACATACATTTGATGGTTGTTTGTCGCCACCCATTGATTACACAATGTAATTGTTACAACATTCACCAGCGCCAAGATCCATTAACAGTGAATTTAATCTTTACCATAAACATCAGTGATTACATCTGAAGTACAAAATGTTCTCCCAGTACTACTGTGTTATTTACTGTAATTGTTTGTAACTAACTGAATCTCTCTCGATTAAATGCAGATTTAACTCGAACTTCAAAGGATACTAGCATAGATAAAAATATGCAAATCATTATCACTAATCATTCATAATGGGCGGGTCTGATTTAAGATCACGATCATTTAATGTTTAATTGTGTAGCTTTACAATGAATGCATTAAAGCAGATTAAACAAACAGTGACAGAAAACACGAAGACACTAACAATAACATAAGAAAGCATTTAGGCACTGGTGGTCCCGCCACAACTTTTTCCGTCATTGTTATATTTTACAGGAAAGCCAAAATGCTGATTTGAGTGGCGAGGGAGGTGATCTCTCTGCAAATGTTATGACTGTTGGATTAACCTACAATTTAAAAAAAAAAAAGTTATTAATCCGTGGGTCACGTGCGTTCCGAAATGTGGATTGTGATCTGTACAAATTACAGATCAACCGTGATCGGTTACACCCCAAACAAATATTAATAACTTAGAAAATTCTGTTGAAACCTGACTGTTTTATTAAAATAAGGTAAAACAACATCAAAATATTTGTCATCTTGACTTTTTGTCATAATTCTTTTAGAGTGCATAGATGGCTTCACATTGACCGCTAACACAGAGTGTCTTGTTTACATCAAAAAAAATTGCTTGGAACAAACAACGCCTATGCAGAGCTTCTGAAATGACTCTTTAAGCCGAGCAATAAATAAACAAACAGGAGCGCTCAGGAACGAATCCTTATTCCTCAGGGAGCTAAAGGGTGTGTGTAACTGTTGACATATTGAAGCTTTCAATCGGATTAGAGAAGTGCCAGCTCTGTCTGTCCTCGGCGAGGATGCCAGACCGCTGGACCACTGCCACACACCATTCTGTGCTCTGATCGGGACGAGCCCAGCGGAGGAAGAGAGGATCAGAAATGAAGACTCCAGTGATCCTGACACTATTCACATTACACTAAGCTTTACTGTCCAACAAGAAAAGTTTAGAGATGTTAAATTATACATTAATGTAATGCTAAGGGCAACACAGTGGCGCAGTAGGTAGCGCTGTCGCCTCACAGCAAGAAGGTCGCTGGGTCGATCCTCGACTCAGTTGGCATTTCTGTGTGGAGTTTGCATGTTCTCCCTGCATTTGCGTGGGTTTCCTTCGGGTGCTCCGGTTTCCCCCACAGTCCAAAGACATGCAGTACAGGTGAACCGGGTAGGCTAAATTGTCCATAGTGTATGAGAGAGTGTGAGAGTGTGTGTGTGGATCTCCCCCAGAGATGGGATGTGGCTGGAGGGGCATCCGCTGCGTAAAAATGTGCTGGATAAGTTGGCGGTTCATTCAGCTGTGGCGACCCCGGATTAATAAAGGGACTAAGCTGACATGAAAATAAATAAATGAATGAATGTAAGGCTAAGTTCCTTTTGTGTGCTGAAAACTATGTATTTTCTATTAATAATGTACATTAATGTATTTCAGAGACATAAGCTGATGTCATTTTGCGACTGGATGAGAGTTGCTATTCAATCCAGATAAATGACAACCAACCAATCCCACATCAATAAATCTAGCAACCCAACTGAACCAATAAGCAAGAAATATAACAGGTTTTCAGCAGTAAACTCCAAAAATAGTTACTCCAATCAGCTCTTCTCTATCAGTTGTTTCCAAATTCTCATTAACTAAAAAGCACATTAAGAAAAACAACTCTTCAGAATCTAAAACTGCGCTTTGGGGAAAAAAAAAATTAAAAAGTGTATCAATTTCCAGTCCTGCTGTGTGTTCATTCTGTCTCAACAGCGACGAAAATAATGCAACAACACTGAAAATCCCAAACCTCAGAGCCTGGAGACATCCAAACCTGCTGCATCAGTGGAAAGCTGAGATCTGGGGAGCGCTCAAAACGTCACAAACAAAAACGCAAGGCCTGTGCCAGGCTTGGAAAAGAGCAGAAGTTAATTACAGTGGCGTAGTGGGTCATTGTGTTGGCACAGGTGGGAGATGTTATCACCAAACCCCAGCACAGCTCAATGGGTGATTATGCTTTTTTTTTCAATCCTTCTCAATTGTTTGCGCAGTGGTGTTTGTGCAGTCAGAGAACTGTTGTGGAAAACCTGCACTTTGCCGTGGAGGAAAAACAGCTCTCTTGGGGACTATTTTTCCATCAGCGTGGTTCATTTCCTTTATTAAGAGATTATGTTAGCTCCTCACACAGCCTGAGAATTACTACGTCAGCTAAAGGATAGTTCACTTCACTGACTCTATTAACTTCAAAACAGTGAATAAGCATAAAACTGTGCAAAGAAAGGCATGATGAATCCTTAGTTTTCTCAATACATGTTTTAGATGCAATCATTTTAGAGATACAACCAATTGAAAAATGAAGATGTTTTAAATAGAAAATGGAAATGATATTTTATACATAAAATCTACTTGTGAATTGCAAACTAAGTAGGTTCAATCTAGGGTTGGATCGATAGATGATGCCATCGTCCATCGCCAATGGCCAATAGACATCACAATGCTGAGAAGGCATTGAGATCCTCCAACCCGCCCCCGTCGCAGCTGCAACCCGCTCTTGAAAAATACACAAGGGGGGAGGGATGCGGTGGGGATGGGTGAGAAGGGGGCGCGACACACTTGATTTGTGGGCATTCTGGAGTCTCTGTGCATTTGCGGGAGACTTCCAGAACTTCCGGGAGACTTGGGAAGTCTGGAATGACCTTCTGCCCTACTCATAAATCTCTCTTTATAAAGCTGTATGTCTATTACATATCCATAAAACAATGTGATATAGCTGGGTTCGGATCGTATCGCTTTGTCACTACAATCGATATGCTCCAGAGTTCGTTTTAATCGAGCCGGGACCACCTCATTCAGGCGATCTCGAACCGATTTGCTTTGCCGCAGATCCGAGCGCGATTGCTGGATTCACATATGCCAAACGAACCGCGCTAACTGGGCAAACGAGACAGGTTCCGAAACAAAAGTCTAGGTCTGAAAGCACCCTTAGAACGAAAAGTGGCAGTACACTGCTTCAGTTTTTGGCTTTCATACTTGTACTTTGTAATTTGAACAAAAACCTCAGATACTGTTGGTTGGTTCCTGTTGGTTGTGCACCTTTATTATCAACCAAGTGTCAACACCATTATAACAACACCGATCACTCTGCCTATTCATGGCAGAGTCCCGCAGAATAAGTGATTGACAGGTGGTGATTTGTGTGTAACTTATCTTTATTTATTTACGAAGACCATGCAGGTCAGGTAGATGAGACGGTAGGCTACAAATAATTAATTGTAATTGAATGAATGAATAATTGAATGAATTAATTACTCATAATAATTAATTCACGGCTGCCTACTTCGACGATGCCATTGTCCTTCGCAATGTTTAACATTAGATATCGTACGATGACAAATTGGTCGACATCGCCAAACCCTAGTTCAATCCCCTAAGACACAGTAATTAAAAACATTTTTAATGACAAAACACATTCTAATCGCTTTAATGAGAACATTTTAGATGAACAATAATGAAAATGAATTGTGTAAAACAATCATTAAGTAACTTTGTCTTGTTTGTCCAGTAAATATAGAGTACTTAACAAAAGTTTTAGGCCAACATTAAATCTGTTGTTTTACTGATGGCATAAAGGATTTATGTGACCCTTTACCACAAAACCAGTCATAAGTGTACTTATGTCACATAAGTTTTTTTTTTTTTTGTTCTTTTTTTATTGAAATTCATACAGAGTGAATAAATTATCTTTCAGTTGATGTATGGTTTGTTAGAGTTAGGTTGGATTAGAGTTTGATTCATTTTGGTTTAATTGTTTAAGACGTTAAAAACAATGACGAAGAGAGGCTGTTTGAACTGCGTTTCTACCAGTGTTGTTAGCAATATTGTCTGAATTGATGGAATTGTGAGTGTTAAAAGGTTTTAATCCGTTATGTCATTCCTTGTGGAAAGGACTTTAGTGGTAATCATTTTCATTTTCAGCATGATAATGATCATGGTGATAATGAATTCGCTAGTTGCAGTGAAATCTTATTTGAAGAAAGAAAACAGCTGATGAAACAGACAGTCATGAAATGGCCTCCACAGCGTGCAGACCTTAATATTATAAAAGCTTTGTTAGAAAGATTTGAGACTCTACACCTAAAGAAGAACTCTGGAAAGTGCTAAAAGAAGCCAGATATTATTCAGCACAATATTTCAGAAAATGTCACGACAATTGGAACTAAATAGTAGAACAAAACAGACTTTTGCTTAGAAGAAAATGTGCAGCTGTTGTTTTTTTTTTGGTATATATTTCCTATATTTTCTGTTTGTTTTTAATAAAGACACTGATTGATTATACAGGATATTGTGCAAAAGTCTTAGGCCAACAAAGCTAGTTCTTAGGATTTCTGCACAGTACTGAATATGAACCTTTACATTTTCTAAAATACTGCCTCACTTCTTCTATTAAGAAGTTATATTAGTTCTTCACATAGCCTGAAAATTACAACATCAGCTAAAGTACAGTTCACTTCAATGACTCAAAACAATAAAGACATAGACTGTGCAAAAAAAGTATGACGAATCTTTAGTTTTCTAAATGCTTGTAATACACAAATATTTTCAGATGTCCAACCAATTGCAAATGAATGAACTCAAGCTCAGGTTTCTCTAACACAGCCTTCAAAGTGGATTGTAAACTATGTTTCAATCAGACTTTAGGTTAAATCCTCTGGTACATCTGGTAATATAAAACCCTTTTTTTTTTAAATATAATAAAAATAAGACAAAATCTAATCATTGCAGCTTTAATTAAAAAAAGAGTAAATAATAAAAAAATACAATTAAGCAATTTTGTCTCGGTTTTGCCAGGAAATATGAACACGAACAACATTTTTAATTTACCCTGGCTCACCACTTCTATTAATAAGTTTTATTAGCTCTTCACACAGCCTGTGAATTACTACATCAGCTAAATTACAGTTCATTTCCGTGACTCTATTAACTTCGAAACAGTGAACAGACATAAAACTGTAAGTATGATGAATCTTTAATGTTAAAAATGTTTGTACGGGTGAATGAAAACAATAGTGAACTTACTGTATAATAACGGCAGCAGGTGTAAGGAAAGGTTATGTTAATTAAACCGACACACTTGAAAACACTCTACACAATACCTGATTCTGATTGGATGATCACAACATTCTGAAGTAAATGTTAATATAATGACATTCAAAAAAAGATGTTTTAAAATGTTTTTAAAAAGCCTTTTATGCTCACCAAGGCCACATTTAATTCAATAATAATGGAATGATGTGAACTATTTTTACAACCTTAAAGTAATTCGCTTTCTAAGTGAATATATCATAAATCAACATTATTACAGCCTTCAGTGTCACATTATTCTTCAGAAATATTGTAATAATATACTGGTGAGAATTGATGAATATAAAATTCACTTTGATTCATTTAATGCAACCTTCCTCAAGACAGCAGTTTATTTTTTATATATAAATACAATTTACAGTCCAAAGCAGATACTTTTTCTAATGTCACTCCACAATCCCTTTATTCTCAAATAATATATTATTTTTTATAAAATCGAGTGTACTAAATTTCATGAAATGTATTTACTAGCAAATATTAAAAGAAAACATTATACTATATGAGCATAGTTCACCCCCCAAAAATGTTGTTTTTGGTGTACATTAAAGAAACGTTTAGCTGAAATTGTGGCTCTTGATGATTCTTACAATTACTGTGGCTAATGGCACTTTGAAAGTCCCATAAAATTATCACCTGTGGCAAAATATTTGATCTGTGCAAGAAACAGTAAACTTGATCTATGCCACACTGTAAAAAGCGATCGTTCAAATGTGGTTACTGAAATATTGTTAAAATGTGCCTTATTTGTCAGTGTTATTGCACAAAATTAAAATGTAAGATTTTTAATTTAAGGATTTTTGTTTTTTTGTTCTGTTTTTGAAAATTGCTAAAATAAAACCATAAACAAATTGAATTTCAAATTTAATTCAAGTACTTTCACAGATCTGTGTTTGTTTTAAGTGCTTTCCAGGGCTTGAATCCTTAAGTATGAGATTCAAGTACTTTTAAGTACTTTCAAGAAGTGTGAGAACCCTAAAGTTAATAATGGGAATTGAAACTTACAATAAAAGTGTTATCATTTATTTGAGTTGCATTTTATGAATTATCATAATTTCAGTTAAAAGTCTTGTTTAAATGTACTTGCAATGTTCTGAAACTGCTAAATTAATGCAAAGTCTTTAATTTTGGGATGATTTGGTGTTGTAAAATACTTGACTGTAGTGAGGCAGGTCTACTGGAAATGTAGGACAAGTGAAAAAAGCACACAGCATTCAACAAGGCAATATCGATGACGACAGCGCCATCTAGTGTCAACGCATCCGGTGACCTACTATGGCATTTCCTCATTAATCAACATCAACGTTCATCAGATAAAACACACCTGTTATTCCCAGTCACTACAGTCCTGCCAACTTTCATTTAAAGAGCCTAGTAATTAAACCCATTTCCGCCTGCAAGATTTTTGAACCAAGACACCCAAGTTCGCTTTGCTTCAAAGGAGCCAAAATCTCACTGTAAGGTTTTTTAAGGCCACAAGCCCCTAAAGTATTCCCTCTCTCACATAAATGTGTTTAGAGGGGGGAAAAAAAAAACAGGCTCCATTGTGAATTCCTATCACCGATCTGAGCTTCCTCCTCATGTTTCGGTGGCTAAACACTGGGGCTATTAGAAAGCTCCAGTCACATGATGAACGCTGTGAAAAAGCCCTGCACTTCTATTCCTTTCCAAATGTGTCCCAGTTACGTGCCCGGCTTGACTCTGCCAGGCTAAAAGACAGACAGCATTGAACATTTTCAACAGCGCGATCGGTTTGCCATGTCAAGCAGGAGGACAGCTCGTCCAAAAGTTTCTTTCAGGTTTTGGAAGAGGTGTTTCGATCAATTTGTACAGTAGGACTAGAGCTAGAGCTGCTTTTTGTGCTAAACTCAGAGGGAACTGCATTTCTTTTGCAGGTTTGAGATATAGTACAGATTATAGTGCTGTGATGGTAATACCATGACATTTTGATATCTACCATGGTACAAAATGATCGTGAACTATCATGTTTACACTTAATAAACACAAAATGGTCTTATGATTGTTGATCAAGACTAAAAATAGTGAGATTTTAAAATAGGATTTCTTAACATTACAGTAAGTGTATTAATTTATAAAAAAATACATTTATTTCTAAGTATTTATGTCTTAGTTATTATTATTATTTTTTTTTTTTTTTGGAACCGATCTGATCTTGATACCAAAATTCTGAGTATCGACGATACAGATCCAATCCCAATACTGTACTGTTTTTTTTTTTTAAACATAAAACAGTTTCTATAGTTGTTGTGATAAACTCAAATAATATATCTTCTTTAGTAAAAAAAATAACAGACCTATAGGTCTACTGTACATGACAGATGACTAACTAACAACATTATGCTTGCTATAAACTACAGGCTGCATTATTTGAGCATTCGATATGACATTGACCTGTTGTGGTCCAGCTTATGCTTCCTTTTTTAATATCAAGAATTGTCTCTGATATCTGCAATAGGCTACCACTATTGACCCCTGACTGTTGGTAAAATAACCAGCCTTTTAGCAAAGCCTGATATTTTCCTGCAGGTTTGATGCAGACTAAACAAAATCGTCTGAGGCCAGTTTTACTTAATAAACATTACCTCGCCTAAACTCGTCACGAGTAAGACGAGTAAGAAACTGAAAGTCGAGTAAGACAAGTAAGAAACTGAAAGCATGTCTTAAAAAAAGATTCATTTGAAACTAATTTCATTTGGAATAATTTGTTGGTTATTTGAATGTATTTGTTGTTGTGCAGTTATCTACAAAATAAACGAAGATTTGAGGTGAAGTTTAAAACAAGGTCCACTTATATGCTTCAATGCACAAACTGACAAACATATCTGATAAATAAAATATTAATAAAAAATAAAATAGGTTTCAGAGTAGCCTATATTAGACTAAATAATTTTTGTTAATGAATATCCATGTTGCGCCCCTCAGTTTCGCTTTTATTAATTTAAATCAACTACTTTGGCCACAATGAGCCAGGCTTTACAAACTAATCACAGCACTAAAATTATATCTCTTGGAAGAATGAACTTAGTCGGAAGGATGAGAGATCAGAAACTTATTGTGAGAATAATTTTACGGAATGGCGCATGCAGCGTCTTGAGGATCTGTCCAATGTATTATTGAGCCTTTTTTAATTTAAAGTTTTACGTAGGCCTACTTTGTGTGTGAAGAGCAGGTGATAACCATCTCTACTCCAGTGTTGCGAATGCGATCTGCCAATCTAACACACACAGCGCAACTTGATTTAGAAACAGCAATGAACTCCTTGCTGCAGTTCAAAATGAACCCATTTACTTCAAAACTAAATACATTTCTCCTCTGATTATTAATATTAACAGTAAAATTAATTCCAGTCTGAATGAACGCTGGCATGATCTGTAGCTGCTGCTCACCGGTAAAACTTTAAAACTTTTTAACTTTTAAATATCGTTCAATGATCAACATTATAGTTGAACTGATTTTACTATTGTTGTGTATATTTTATTATTTCTCTTGTTGTTTTATTGCTCTTGTTTATTGTACGGTGTCCTTGAGTTGCTAGAAAGGCGCCTTTAAATAAAATGTATTATTACTATTATTAGTAGTAACAAATAGTCTTGGAGAAAGTTTTTCGTGTTGTCATGAACACGACAGTTTGAATTGTGAATGTGTGAAGAGAAAATGCGCTGAACGACGGGAAGCATTAAACTGAACATGAATTTAACCACTTGAATATTCCTCTGTGCTTCATATTAAACTTTGGAATGGCTTCAGAACATTCGGGAAATAGTAGGCCTACATCACAACTTTCTCGTGCCTTATAATAGGCTATCCTCATGGTTTTTGTTGGCTTCAAAATTACAAAGAATAAAGTGCATGCGCAAGATCTGATCTGGATGGGTACTAGCTGGCTGATACCCATCCAGCAAAAATAAGCGGTATCGAACAGATATCCGATCCAAGTATCGGGATTGGCACATCCCTAGTTTTCTTATGTTTTTATGAATGTTTTACTACATTTTAGCAACATCAAAAATGATTTACTAATAACTAACAGAGTAACAAATGTATTGCTCATTGTTGGTCAATGGAAGGAAATGCGCTTATTTATGTTAACCAAGACACTTGGTAAAACGTGTTACCATTTATACATTTTTATTTTTATTTTGATAAATTAAATAAATCTAGATGAATCTATAAATATTAAATGAGAGCATAAAAACAAGCTATGATTTTGCAGTCAACTTTTAATTTAGGTGGAATTACAACTATAATGTAGGTCCAGTGTCCCGCAGATTTTAGCTCGAACTTGCTCTAACACACCTGCCAGGATGTTTCTAGAAAGCCTAGTGAAAGCTTGATAAGCTAGCCTAGGTGTGTCTGATTTTGGGGTTGGAGCTAAAATCTGCAGGACACCGGCCCTCCAGGATTGAGTTTCAGCCCTCTGATCTACAGTATGCTACATTGACTTACAGAAAACGATGAATCTTCAATGATTCAATGTTCAATGACTGCGAAGACCATCTTTAGGTATAAATATATAAAATTTGCATATTGTACAGTTAAATATAGAATATGGGCTAATACAGATAAATAATAATAATAAAAATCAACCAATAACCGATATGATACTAATAAATATGACATTATAAGATTTTTTGCATGAATGCACCAGATTTGTTGATGACATAAATGTGTAAACAGTGAGCAGAATTAATGAACTGTACACATAGCTGAATCAGATACCTGTAAACTGGCTGCATTTCACGTGCAATCCCAATGACGGCGTCCGAAGGGAAATGGTTGAACTCTTGGAAAAGGTCTCTGATATTGCTTCTAAATTTGAGATCCAGATCCAACTGCACAATGCGCTTCAATTCTAGGACACAAAAGAATAGGAAACATTCATTTATGTAGGCAGAGGCGGTAAATATAAGTATATACACAGTTGAAGTCCGATTTTTTTCTTCCGTTCTTAAATATTTAATACTTAAATGTTTAACAGAACAAGGAAATTTTTTTCAATGTGTCTGATATTATTTTTTCTTCTGGAGAAATTCTTATTTTTTTATTTTGGCTAGAATAAAATCAGTTTTAAATATTTTATGAACCATTTTTGGAACAAAATTATTAGCCCCTTTAGGCTAATTTTTTTTCGATAGTCTACAGAACAAAGAATCTCTATACAATAAATTGCCTAATTACCCTAACCTGCGTAGTTGACTTAATTAACCTAGTTAAGCCTTTAAATGTCATTTTAAGCTGTATAGAAGTGTCTTGAAAAATATAAAGTCAAATATTATTTACTGTCATCAAGGCAAAGATAAAATAAATCAGTTATTAGAAATACATTTCTAAAACTATTATGCTTAGAAATGTGCTGAAACAATCTTCTCTCCATTAAACAGAAATTGGGGAAAAAAATAAACAGGGGGGCTAATAATTCTGACTTCAACTGTATATAAACCTAATATTACATTTATAAGTAATAATTTAAAAGTAGTAAACTTAAAAATGTTTGTCTAATATGGTAGGGTTGTATGCTAAACTAGCAGCATTCCACTGTATTGTATAGACAGGCATAGCTATGTAAGTTCTGAATGAGCCAAATAGACACAACACACCTATTTACTGTGGTAAAAAACACTTTTTAAATTCATGTACATTCTTTTTGTTTCCATGTATTAAATAAATAAAACTGTCACTTTTCTAATTAAATGGAATAAGTATAAATATATTTTCTAAAACCTACAGGCTAATTCACATCTTTCACGATCATAATAATAAATAAGAAGTATTTTTTGAATGCAAGACAAGGCATGATGTTTCTATCTCTGTCAGTGAGTGACAGTTGAAATGACTACACTCTCTAATTGGTTTTGTCACGGTTTAATCCTTCCTGTGCAAGACTGTATGGTATAATGCCACACGCACTGTAACATGTTTTATACTATAGTTCGTTTTGAAACTATAAATATATATAAGTATTTTAATTCTATTATATATTCTGAAGAAAGCTGGAAACCGGTAACCACTGATTTTCATAGTATTTGTTTTTTCCTGCTATGGATTAATACAGGTTTTCAGCTTTCTTCAAAATAGCTTCTTATATGTTCAACCGAAGAAAGTAGGTTTGGAACCACTAGCAGTTCAGTAAATGTTAATTTCCGGGTGATCCCTTTTCTATCTCTTATCGAAGTTTGAAATTCCAGTATGGAAACACCACCAGTGCGTACTAATGCAGAAAACATTACAGAGTCATCAAATGAAAGAACATCAACATCATCCGGTGGGGTTTTCTCATGTCGGATGGCCTCTCGGTCTTCGTGTGAGCCCACTGGACAACAAAAGCCCTCAAGACAACATTCGGGACGTTCCATTGTGGAGCAGAGGCCGCGCACACAATGACACACAATCGGTAAGCAAAACATAGGGGGCCCAAAACTATGCTTGTTGTAATTAGAACAATGAACAGAGAGCGTCCAGTCGGAGCTGTTTAGTCGGTCAGGCATTTCACACCAACGTCTCTAAAAACAAGCACCGGAAACTAAACGAAGCTGCATCAGTGATCTCAGTGGTACATTATCAACAAACAAGCGAACTATAAAACACTCGATGAGCTGTGATAAAACTGGAGCAGTGTCTAGATCAAAACAAAAACTTCTTTTTTTTAATAATGTTGAAAAACTACCTTCTATTATGGTCAAAGCAAGCAGTTGGAAGCCGATTTTTAGGCCATTATTAAGTCTATTTATTTGTGTAAATGTGTGTAAATTTTAATTTATACAGTTTTTAAATTAATTTCAGCAACATTATTGACTAATTAGAAAATGCTTAATTTATTTATTAACAATACAGTTTGCAAAGTAATATGTTCTGTCTTTTAGTAGATATATTAAATAAGAGACTTGCTTTGTTTACCAAATAAGTGGATCTAATTGGATTTGCATTGTAAACATTAAACACATTCTTTTTTTAATAGAGTATTATTTTTTATTTTCTATATGAAGCTTTTAGTTACGATATTCAAGCAAATATAGCAAAAAATGTCCACAGATTCTGTCTGGCCCTAGTTATTGGTAACACTTAAAATAAGGCCTCACTAGCTAACATTAGTTAATGCATAAAATAAGATTATTACATGTTTGAAATATTGTTTATCATTAATTCATGCTAACTAATGCATTTATTTAATATATTTATATATCTAATATATCTAATACATTTATCTAATATTAACAAATAAAATCGCAGTAAATGCATTTTTATTATTAATATTTCATTGCTTTTACTATTAGGATGCAAAAGTTTTACCAAAAAGGTCCAAAGTAAAGGCAATTATGATATCAATAACTTTATCATAAAATCATTTAAAAAAACATATTTCAGGCAAAAGTGTCACAAGTGACAACTGTCATAAACAAAAATAACAACAAAAAGAACAATAGTAATATTAAATTTTTGCGAACACTTAAAACTTAAAACGTTTTCATTTGAATATATTAAAGTTGTATTTTAAGCATATATTATTTCTCAAACTATTGCTATTTTACTGTATTTAAAGCATAACATTGCCTAAAACAACATATTTAACCTAAAGGTTAATGTTAAAGGTTAAAGTTTTTTAAAAACTTGGTAATCTGCTCAAAGAGCCCCCATTATGGGTTTTTGAAAATGACCTTCTATACAGTGTACAACACAGCATTAAGTGAGTGAAAACATCCAACTGAGGTTTAAATCTTAAAGTGCAGATTTAAACAATTTATAATAAATAAATAAATAAATAAATAAATAAATAAATAAAGAGTCAGAGCCGTTTATATAATTCGTCTTTGGTCCAAATCTTTTGCCTGTTTGTATAGATCAGGGGTCACCAACCCTGTTCCTGGAGAGCTACCTTCGTGCACATTTTAGTTGCAACCCTGACCAAACACACCTGTTTGTAATTATCAAGTGCTGCTTTAGGTACAATTAATTAGTTCAGGTGTGTTTGATCAGGGTTGGGACTGAATTCTGCAGGAAGGTAGCTCTCCAGGAACAGGGTTGGTGACCCCTGGTATAGATATAGAGACAAAACAATATTATGTATGAAATGCCGGATCCGGTAAAACATGAATGTGCCTTTCCAAATGCTGGCAGAGTGCAGGTTTGATCATGAATGAAGATAAGTGTATTTATTTGTAAGTGAACATTCTGATGATTAATACAATAACCTCCCCTGCAACAGGGGATTCGCCATCCATTTGTTTAAGAAAGAATCAGCAAATACTATTAATGTATGGTACTTTGTCAGTACACAGTTCATGGACCAGTTTTTCCATCCTTCGGGTCTCCTGCTGTAAGTGTGAAAAAAATGGTTGCAAAATATGTATTTAATTGTATTTTGTTACTTGTAATTGCTTCGGGTGACTTGTACTATATCTGGTTAATTCTTTATTTTCTCATATCGCATTTAAAGTCAAGTTGACAATGTGTAGTGGTGCTTTTTTTACCGATTTAAATGTGTTTGTGAGATCATGATCCCCTGCCATTTGTTATTGCTTTGGCCACCATCAGCTGTTCCTACACATGTGCGGTGGTCAAGTTTCAAAATAGTTCAGCTTTTGCCACTGTGTGGATTAATACTGAATGTGTGTCACTGTTTTGAATTATGGTTAAGAATAGAGCAATATATTTCCACAATGTTGATAAGTCATGATGGCCATCTCTTACAGTCTCGCGCTAAACGCAGTCGACCAATTACAACTAGGCATGGGCCAGTATAAGATTATGACGATATAATAACCTTGGATAAAAATTTTATGGTATCACAATATTGTGATTACCAGAGGGGAAAGTAAGTCACACACGTCCAAGTCACAAGCAAGTTTCGAGTCATCATAACCTTCAAGTCTAAAGCAAGTCAAGTCAATTTTTGTCAGACTCAAGTCAAGTTGAGTGACTGCTTATCTCAAGTCAAGTCAAGTCATTCAGTAGCTTGGTCTAGCAAGTTACTTTCAAGTCAATCAAATCTTTGTAGATTTTTGAACTTTTGCAATTTATGTTTATAACTTTCGCTTTTGTATGTCATGCATACTTTAAAGCAAAGAGTTATTTATTTAACAAAAACAAGCTACTTCGAGTCATTTAACTCAAATCAAAGTCAAGTCTCAAGTCATGACAGTCAAGTAGAGTCTTTTTTGGATATTTGCCAAGCAAGTCTCAAGTCCTACATTTTGCAACTTAAGTCTGACTTGAATCAAGTCATGTGACTTGAGTCCCCCATCTCTGATGATTACTGCTCTAAAATAGAGCTGTGAATCTACACTCTCGTGGTTTGGTTACAATTATCATGCCATCAATTCGACTCAATATCTCGGTGCATCACGGTGCATTGACGGTGCTTTTCATACACAGTTTTATATTTTCTTCACAGCAGCAATTCTTGTATTAAAATGTATGTATTTATTTATATTTATATATTATTTGTAATACAATTTTGTCATTTAATACAAACAATCAGCTATATAAACTGTACCTTCAAACAACACGAGCATTTAGCAAATAATATAAACAAATACAAATATCCAGCTTGCTGTCTGATCCTTGCCTAGTTCCCTTACACCCCTTTGATTGGTCACACCCTCAACAAAAATGGTTGCGATTGGTTCTTGCGCGCTGCGCTCTTCACAGATGAGTGACACTGATAAGCGGCAGCAGCGATCACAGGTGATCCATGATATACACGGTGGAGAAAACTGCAGGCAAGTGCTCGTTTCTGTATCGAGAAGTAACGTTGTAAAACAGCCGAGAGGAGAAGAAAAGTCACGCCAGCAGGTCAAATGGGCTACAGTGTGTAAGTGTGTGTGAGAGAGAGAGAGAGAGAGAGAGAGATAGAGAGAAATGGAGTACTTTCATTCTCTCAACGGCAGTGAAATAGGGGCTTCTGCTGTAAATGTCAGTGAAAAACACACACAGTGAAATTGTGCACAGTTTATGATTTTTAAGTAGTTGGAGTGTTGTAATACTCACGCTCACCTCCCTCGCAACAGAGCCCATACAAGATAAATGACGTCAGTACATAATAACCAGTTATGATTATCGAATTGTCCGCGTCTGAATCGCGGTGCAACGAAGAAACAATTAATTTTGGCACCCCTACTCTAAAACATGTTCTTTTTTTAAATGTCTGGGCAAACACAATATTTTTCCCCCTTTGAAGATAATATATTTTATTTTTTTAAAGATTTATAATATTTTGGAGCAGTAAACATGTCAATAAGGAAAATAAATAATTGACTTCTGCTGTCTTCATGAGTTAAAAAAAAAGATTTTTTCACGAATTAAATTGGCATCTTTAAATTGTTTTTTGTTGTTGCTGAAAATACTGTTGTCCTAAAAAACAAAAAAAAAACAAAAATAAAACCAAAAAATTGTACACATACCTTAGGAACTATATTACAGAAAATGTTGGTGGTTTTAAAACCTAGACTTTTCCAAACCACGGTATACCTTGAAAATAGTTATCGTCCAATGCCTAATCGCAACAGACTGAGCCATGAGACTAAAAGACTGCAAAGGATGGGTTTGGGAACAACAGATTCACTGAATTTGTTGGGATAATTAGGTAAAAATAAATGCATATTATAAGACAATGATAGTGTTTTATGATCTTGCATGCATATCAGCCTGTTGTTGAAGACCCCCAAAACCACAATATGACCATTCTTTAAACTGGTGCATTGTGAATTAACATTACTATTGAGAAACAAACAGTTTGTATATAAAATTATATGCAAACATAAATAAATAATATTAGAAATCATATTACTAATGTGCCAAAATATTTTTAAAAATCAAACACTTCTATGAATGCACAACAATAAAAAAATATATTACTTCAATGTGGTTTCGTAGCTAGTTTCTGAAAATGAAAAACAAATTCTAAAGTGACAAACACAACCTTTCCAGATTAAATAAGGCCAGTCTTTACCATCCGAAACTAAGACCTCCAAAAATAAAGCCCATGCGTCACAGAACAGCAGATCAAAAAGAGGAACAATGGCTTTGGGCAGGATGAGCTGCAGAGTCTAGATGTGCACCCGAGGCCGTGTCAGCAAGCAGGTTAACATGCGCCTTTGAAGCAGTAACGACAGCAATACTTCATCTCATCGGGCCACTGCGGCCTAAAGACATAAAGACTTTCAAGAAACGGGTCCACGTGAAGTTCATCTGCTCAAACATGGCTCGGGGTGCTGGAGACATGCTTATAGAGCCGTATTAACAGAATCTTTGAGTAAACACACAGAGAGAGCGTCATCTAGGACATTCCTGACACGTTTTAACTATGAAAACGTGCATTTGCACAAGCTCCAAAAAAACAAAAACATGGTCATTTAAAGTGACTATAGGCAATGAAGCTTAACATACCTTTAAACAATTAAATATCAACACAATCAATGGGTTTCAGGACAGTCTGTGATCAATTCATGTGTGAAAACGAAGCTTTTTTTTTCCACAATTTAAATTTAAGAACTCTTTGCATTATAATCCTGGAATATGACCAGGAGATTTGTCTTTCTTAATAAGATAAATATATATAAAGATACACACTGCATTGAGTTATAGGGGAAAACATTTGCTGCAAAAACTATAACATGAGAGAAAGATATTAATCACTGCTATAAAGATCTAATCAGAGACTCTTAAAAAGCCATAGGGTGTGTTTTTATGTTTTATTGTAGCTGTTTGGGAAGGTTAAAGATACGCAAAGTTCAAAGTCAGCCCCAGATAGTGAAGCAAATGCCAGACTAAAATTCTCCTTTATACCATGGAGAAAATAAGTATTGAACACGTCATGTTTTTTCCCGGGAATAATATTTGTAAAGGAGCTGTTAACATGGAATTTGGTAAAAACCCAAACAATGCAAACATAAAAATAAAACAAAATAAATCTGAAAAATTATTTGCCTGTAATAACAATAAAATTATGCGCGGATGGCAGTTATATCCACGGGTGCTGCGGATAATCCGCGAGTGGGTAATAAAAAAAATATTTATGATTAATTGCGGGTGGGTTGAGGGTGAATAGGATTAATTATTAATTCAATCTATTTTTCACACAATACTGTGTTTTTAATACATTCGTCAGGCAACCGATCCCAAATTTGCAGGCTAACAAAAAAAAATAATGCAAATGGTAGAGGTCCATTTGTTAAAGCAGAAAGAAGATGCTGGATATGTAATATGCAACGACTGTGAATCGCTGTTTATATATATATGAAAGCCAAAAGAACCAGTAACTTAAATATGAAACCTCATGTGTGTGCTAAATCGAAGGGCCGGTCAAGTCAAAGTTAAGTCAAGTCTCGTGGGTGCATGTGTGGACCTATGCTGCCTTGATATACAGTACATCCCTTACATGTAGTCTCTGGCAAGAGATGCGCAGATAAGCTCACTGAATCTGCTGTTAATAACGGACGATCCACTCTGACTTGTCTACATGACTACTATTTCTTCGGCATTAAATGATGTGCCATAACAAAAAAGTGTGGAAGCTCATGCTGTATCTCAAACACTTAAATCATAACTTTAATAGTAATTGTGAGGATGAATAAACCTCACTCAATGGAATATATTAAAGAAAACTAGGAAAAAGAAGGTTATTTTATTGTTTCGAATGAAGATTGGTTAGACGTGTGAATTTACATCAAAATGCATTAATTCATATTTGTAGTGGGAGTTTAAGTGGAAATGTCTTATCAGATTTTTCATTGAACCAAAACAAAAAAACATATACTGCAGGAGTGGATATATTGTATTGGTTATGCTGCTATACTAAATAAAAAATAAAAAACGAATTGTGATATGATTCAATATTGAGTCATTGAGTTATGCACAAATAAACTAAAAACAATCATAAAAACGCTTAATAACAGAGTTTATTGAATGTATTTATACTTTCCAAAATAATTACAATCTTAAAAAAAAAAAAACATTCAAATTTTATGAAGTATTACAGCAATGGAATCACACTTTTGTGACAATCCCTTATCGAATTTTACATCTCAAGCTTTAGTTGAGTGATCTGAACAATATACAGCACAAATTTCCACTATTTTCTAAAGCTGAAAAAAAGGGAATGTCCAATGAATGTCCCATTTAAAAACAACTTTTTAAAGCATTTCAGTACAGACTTCAGTTCTTTCCAAATGTATAATAATAACATATCAGTTTTATTAAAAGCAGCCAAAGACACACCGCACCTTAAATTGACGATTAAGCCATAAAATCCCCAAAAGATAATGTGCATGAAAAAAAAGTCTCCAAACACTAAAAAAATCAAAAAGACATGAGATGAATGAATATAAACAGTTTTACTGAGAGAGGAAAAAAAGGCAAATGCTTTGATCACGTTGACCATTGTCAATGCCAAGTAAATTGACTAAATTTAACTTTACTAAATTGTTTAAATAACTTCAATCTCACTTGTGTCTGTTTGATTTCTGAGACTTTTTTCAGTCACTGTATTGTCAGAGTTTTTCTAAAAACGCTTAATCTGAATAATTCATAAATACAGATGTATTATACATAATACAGTCAGATATTCAAATTTATCAAGCTGAACATCTCTGCATTGAAATGTCTGATGGTTTGACTTTCCAATGCAATCTCCTCAATTGGTACTAATGAATCGTGTGGAAAAGGTGGATCTGCAGTCTTTTAAACCATTTTTCAATTTTGCAATTTAATAACTTTGTTAAAATAAAACCCACATATCTATAATACCCTAACTTTTCCTAGATGTATGTGCATTTCTTTCTAACATTGTAATTTTATTATAATTACAAAACACACAGAGTTCGCATTATTTAAACCTTAAACTACCATAGCACTCAAAATGACTGAAAGCATTTTAGTGTCAGCTACACTCAAGAAATAATTTTGCTGATTGTTCAAACTACTCATTTAAAATGAGCTGAATCAACACAAAACTTATTTGTTTTATGCTCAATCAATTTACATTTGCAAAAACAATTAAGTTAACTTAATCGATTTCTGTTGAGACAACATCAAGGAATTGCCTGGAACCCAGCATTTTTTACAGAATACGCTTTGATTATGAATGCCTCGGTTGCCTAGCAACTTCCTGCTAACACAAACAGAACTTTCTGATAGCACAAACACAACTTTACTTCAGATATGCGTTTCAAAACAAAATTCAGTGACGAGGAAAAAACTTGCTCTACTGGTTGTAAAGTGAAAGTGAGGTGCGCAGCTTTGCCTGTGGTCTAACTTAAACATATTTATAAGCAGCATTACCAAAAAGACTGCATTTTTTGGGGGATGACTTTATAAAATATGATTACAGATATTCAAACTTAATTTTAATATCTCAAAAAAGCTTTGAATGTAAATATGAAGTGACAATGTAATGACTTATATGAGAATATATAAAAGATATATCAGAATGACCACTTTGGACATTCTAGCAGTCATAGAATTCTGGTAGTTCCAGTGTTAATGGCATCTTCAATAAAAACAACAGCAAATAAAATATCCCATTAAATCATAGCCTTATCTGACCGTTATTAAAAAGCTAAAACACAGTGAAAAATTATCCAGGGTAAATGCAATGCATAGTTAACATCAGGTGCGAAACATCACACCCAGTGGAAATAGAAACCTCTTTCTTGGAAGAACATTTTCATAATCATGTGGTAGGTCATGCAGACCCAAGGTGCCACATGACTGACTGAACAAAGAGAACTGTAAAAAAAAAAAAAAAAAAAAAACGTGCGGTGTGTTTTAAAATGATATTGTTGTAAGTTGCAAAATCAAGCGATTTCTAGATGCATGCAGTTCCTTTAAATAGTTACTCAATTCTACCATAAAGATGAGTCAAATTGCAGAGGACTTTCATAATGTAGACAGTACAACACTGTTTGCCTGCCCTTCATGAACGAAGCAAGAACTATTAGAGGCATCTAAAATATGTGTAGTTTTTGAAAGACTTTTGCTAGATGTTTAGCATCATTTGGGTTTGAATTTTAGGGTGGTTTGACAAATAATATAAAGAACACTGAAAAACAAAAGATGAAAACTGATTTAAAATATTAATAACATCATTTCTAAATGACAATAAAAATATTTAGAAAAGATGACTTATTAAAAAAAAAAACACTTATAAAAACTTTATAAATTTACTTAAAGGGCACCTATGATGAAAAAAAATCATTTTTTGTAAGCTGATGAGACAGAACTGTGTGTAGGTAAAGTGTGTTCACAGTCATATTGGGGTGATCTAAAAGCAACATGTCTCTTTTTTTTTATTTCCTGGCACTAAAATAGGACCCAAATCTTAGTGATTTTGAGGCCCACCGCAACGTGACGTAGGAGTGCCATTTTCCCCACCCACCGCATTGATTGACAGGCGCCATGTTTCTATAATAACAGGTATACATGGTTAATAAATAAACAGGGAATAAAATATTTGTGATAAAACTTATACAAGTCAGAGAGTTGTAAGGTAAAACGTTTTTAAAACAGAGCATGCGTCTAATAAAGACAGTAAAATCACTATATAATTCTTACAATATAATCACAACAGCCGCATGGTGTCCGTAAACATGCATACATATACTGAAACAGCATTTGTGTGTGACTCAACATTTCAGAAAGGCTTGAGTAAAATTCACAACAAATCCACAAAATAAATAAAATTTTAGACTAATGAGCTGTATTTCAGCTTCATCTGTGTCTGTCTCGGTCACTGTGCTGTTTATCTGAAGTAACGCAGGAAAAGCAAACACGCACATGAAAATGGTGGGCGGGGAGAAGCAGCTCACTTGCATTTAAAGCCACAGACTACAAAAACAGCTACACTGTACTCAAACACCAAAATGGGCAAATTCTGGAAGCTATAACAAATTATCTGGGGTACGTTTCCCAAAACCATCGTAAGCCAACTAAGGTCGCAAGTTCCGTCGTTACAAGCATAGATTGTTGATTTGCCATTTCCCAAATCCGTCGCTCCAACGAACATTCGCAAATTGCGTTGCAAACTTCAGCACTGCAACCACACCTCTGGAGCTGTCGTTAGAAACGTGGTTCCTGGCTTTGTGCTATTCCCAGTTATCCCTCCTATGCCCTGTTCATTTAGAACATTCTAACATTCAAAGTTGGAATTAATAAAAATAAAAAAGCATTAAGGTCATCTCTCTTAGGTGTTATTTGCTTTCAAACTACATCTTCATTTTTACAATTGTGCTCCCTTCGTAGTGCACTTTGAAAACATTGATGTCATATTGAACATAGCCTCAAGCGAAAGCTATAGGTGACCTATTATTTAAGAGGAATTTATGTTACGTCTCCAAAGCTTGTGAAAACAAAAAGCATGCGCCAATTCTTTTCATTTATAGTAGGTTACTTATTAAGT
This sequence comes from Danio rerio, assembly GCF_052040795.2. Classification (NCBI taxonomy): domain Eukaryota; kingdom Metazoa; phylum Chordata; class Actinopteri; order Cypriniformes; family Danionidae; genus Danio; species Danio rerio. Next base: position 37,323,360 of record NC_141031.1, read on the forward strand.
ATCTGTACTGTATATAACATGGGCCAGCTGGTTAGAACTTTCTGCTGTGGTTTACAAGTGTTAAATTGTAAAAGTAGACCTTTCTAAAAAATTAAAATAAATAAACAATAGCCTACTAAATAATAATAATAATAATAATAATATAATCATCATCATCATTTTATTTCCTAATATATAACAAATATTAAATTTCACTTTATAATAGGCTCATTATTTATTAATTTATTCATATGATTTATATATGTTATTAGAATATGTGTCAGCTTTTGTAAGTGATTTTAGGTTTTAGAATAGGATATATCATATTCTCAAAAATACTTGTAAATGAAACACAGGCTCTATATGTGGCATTTACATATATTTCAGTTAATATGAATAATATTAAAAAATTATAAAAATGACAAAATGCACATAAAAATGCTTTTTAAAACTCTTGAAAAATACTGAAAGAATGAATATACAACTGTTTATAACCATAAAAATATTATAAACATACTAACATTAAATGGTATTTCACAACTAATACAAACATGTTTTATACATGAAATACTGTACTGTAAATTAAACATCACAGACAAAAAAAAAATTAAAATAAAAAAACACAAAAAACGAGCAGTATTCAGTGCATGTTTTCTTATTTTTATTTTACACTACAGAATCAGTATTAGCAATAATAACACCTCATTCATGCATTCCGTATATACACTAACAGACAGAAATCTTGTCGTCGATCCCAGTTGTAAGAGCAACAAATATTAACTTCACTTCTAGTTGGTCAATGGAAAAGTGCCAGAAGATCGATTTTTCCTATGAATCATCTGTTGAACTGCATCCCAAACATCACAAATACTGCAGAAGACCTATCGGAACTCGCATGGACTCAGAAATCCGTCAAGTTTGGTGAAGGAAAAATCATGGTTTGGTGTTACATTCAGTATGGAGGCATGTGAGAGATCTGCAGAGTGGATGGCAACATAGTCACCATGACTTTATATTCTATACTGTACATTATTTCTGTTAAGTGACAAGACTTTTGTCTAAGCAAAGTCAGACCTCACTGTCCTAATGAAATAATTGTTTTATTATGTTTTATTTGGGTAAAATAAGCATAATCTAGAGGCATTTGTCTTTCATATGAGCCACTTCTGATACCAAACGATCAACTAGAAGTTACTATTTGTTGTTCCTAAAACTTAGATCGGCGGCAAGACTTTTATCAGGTAGTGTGTAGACTAAAACATCACAGGATCGTAGAGAGCATGAACCTGCATAGCGACTTGCATTACAGATCAAAGAAATTACCAGGTATAAATGCTTCAAATTTGAGCTTTAGATGTAGATTTCTGTTCACTAGCAGACAAAACAACAACTAGAAAACCTTAAAGTAACAGACTCTGTTGACAAAACACACTGCACTTTCGAGGCAGCAAAAAAAAAAAGTTGAAAGAGTCCTGTAACATGGTCTTTCTGTTCCCTCACGAGCTGCTGTAACACATGGCACTGCTTCACAATAAAAGCAGATCCACAGCCACTCCAAACAAGGGCCAATTATTTTCACAGCTAAAGCAGTTAATATACGAGCCCACCTCCAGGCGCAATGTTGCTTTAATGAACAGCCAAATCCCTCACAGCAGTGTGACAGAACATTAAACTAGAGCATTTATTTTTAAAAATCACTGGGCATGGGCTTGTTTTTTCCTGACTCATGCTTCAGAACAAACAATCCATCATTATGGGCCTACATCTCACTTTTTTTTTTTCTTACACTGTTTTCACCTGGTGTTAATATGCATTTTTAGTAATCTGACCACAAGTGGTCCGCCAAGATGCATTATATTTACACTTGGTATTAACATGCACTGTAAAAAATATTCGTAAAATTAGCATGTTTTAATTTTTCCCTAAATTATTTACGCTTTTGAATTACATTAGGGGATCTTGATCTTTCTTCCAACAACTTTTAACCTTGAAAATTTTTTAAAAAGTAACTTTTAAAAACATTTTTAATAGTTTAAAGTGATATATTGTCTGGGTTGGTGTTGGTGGCACACTTTTGTTGATATTGTCAATCTGGCAACCTGCGCTTGGGCGTTTTGAACTAGGTGTGCAATACCTAGTCCAACCAGGCCCTGGTATAAGACATATTTCATTGCCCATTCCATTCTCAACACTAAATACAGGTGTAAACGGGTTTAAAAACTTTCTTACGTTTCTTAAACCAGTTTTTAGCCTTACTCTGCTTTATACTACCATGATAATAGGTGTTGAATACTTCAGCTCATCCATCAAGAGAAGTTTTGCAGGATGTAATGAAGACCCACCCATGATTCAACACTTGCCCTTGTTAGTTGTGAATATACACCCTCTAGTGGTGAAAACTACAATAGAGAAAGTAAAGTTTGTATTACATTGCTGTTTGTTTACTTAAAGGGACAGCATGTATTTATTTTCCTTCACTTTCATCCATTGGTGAAGTTCCTCATCACTTTCACTGGCTTGCTTGGTTTGGGACTCAGAGCTGCACATGGTTGGATTTGCTCTTCAGTGTTTGGGCTTTCATCAGTGACATTTACATTACACTGACCTGAACTTCAGCTATAAAAGCTGGAATGAAGCGGTTTCAATTTACTAGAACTTCATCTACGTTAAGCTGCTTTGATGCAATCTACATTGTAAAAGTGCTATGAAAACACAGATGAATTGAACTGAATTTAATAAGAGCTTGTAAAATTATCCATTCAAATGTGTTTTCAACAAACTTATGTTGTGCTTTAAGCTTTTCTTTTTTTACACAAGCACTTAGCATCATCCATTTGTTTTCTGAAAACACAATCCCTGATGTAAAACAGGCCTTAGACCCGAAGAATGTCTCATTTCCTCAGTAGGCCAGTGGTCTTCCTGGGATCATGGATGGTGTCAGTCTCTTCCTCAGGGCTCATTTATTCAGCCTCTCAGTAGGCCGCTATTGAGCGCTCTGTTGGTAGAGAGTCGATGACCGGAATAAGCCTGGCGGGAGAGACGGGTGGAGAGTCATACAAGCAGACAGACCTCCTCCAGACGTACAGAGAAATCAGAGCAATCATGACCGAATTCCTCGAGGTGGGCTTGAGTGGCCGGTTAGTGGGTCAAAAGTCAATTTAAGACCACTGTTATACCCAAAGAAAAAAAAATCACTCTCCTTCCAAACCCACTGTTGTTTTTGTGTAGTGAAACATGAGAATTAAATCAGCTATGGCCACTGTGAACTATTACTGCAAGGAGTTACTGGAAATTACTGGATTACTGCATCCTTTTCCACAAAAGAAATCAGCCAACTGGGAACAATATAAGGTTGAGCTAGTTTTGAATAGATCATTTAGTTTAGAAATGAGCTTGAGATTACTGTATGTTCACATACACATGTACTGAAGGCTTTTTGAGAGGAGGAACTGAATTTAATGATTGAAGAAAATATCTGGGATCTTATTCTTACACGAATCATCAATAAACGCTAGGCATACTCTCATTCAATTCAAGGTTGTGCACAGAATACACTGGTCTAAAACTAAACTGAAAACCAGCCACACTGTTACACACATTCTTGTCTTGTTTAAATCGGTCTCATTTTTGTGCGATATTTTTTCTGCTGTTTTTCATTGTCAATAGACCCAAACCACTTAACAGCACCATTTGGAATACTGCCAGAATATTCATTCATTCATTCATTCATTCATTCATTCAATTTCTTGTCGGCTTTAATTAGTCCCTTAATTAATCCGGGTTTGCCACAGCGAAATGAACCGCAAACTTATCCAGCACGTTTTTAAGCAGCGGATGCCTTTTTCAGCCACAACCCATCTCTGGGAAACATCCACACACTCTCATTCACACACACACTCATACACTACGGACAATTTAACCTACCCAATTCACCTGTACTGCATGTCTTTGAACTGTGGAGGGAGACCGGAGCACCCGGAGGAAACCCACGCAAATACAGGGAGAACATGCAAACTCCACACACAGACCTGCAAGAATATGTTGAATTAAATTCATTACAGGCTGATAGTGTAGCTTTTGCAACCTTACTGGCTAGACGACTTATTCTTATGAATTAGAAGTCAGCAGCTCCACCTACTTATCGGCAATGGGTTTTTCATTAGGCTGGCTTGTCAAAGCCAGACTACTGTTATCCTTTCTAAACTTATTATTATTATTCTTCTTCTGACTCTAAAAATCAAAATGTATCTCCTCCTTGAACTTTCGAACTATTCCCACCAAACTCACACCAGACCTCCAAACTATTCTGACTCGGTATGCTATATCTCCTCAGACTGATTGGACTTTCGGTTTTCCGAAAAACGTCCCGGGACTGTCGGAAAAATCCCATAGACTTAACATTGGACCAAACTTTGTGACCTCGTAACTCTGCGTCAGACTGTCGCACAGAACTCTAACTGGGCTCATTTAACTCAGACTATCAAACTGCCAATGACTGATCACCTTTAAACTTTCTAGCCACGCCCTAGCAACCACTTTTGGACCCTAGAAACTGTCCCATAGACTTCCATTCAAAAGACTCTCATTGACTTAACATGGGATCAAACTTTGTGAGCTCATAACTCTGGATCAGACTGTCCTACAGACTAATGGCTGAGCTCATTTAACTACGACTACCAAACTGCCAATAACTGATGAGCTTTTAACTTTCTAGCCACACCCCTAACTACCACATACTGCACCCTAGCAACTGTCCCGTAGACTTCCATTACAAAAGACTCTCATTGACTTTACATGGGATCAAACTTTGTGAGCTCATAACTCTGCATCAGACTGTCATACAGACTAATGGCTGAGCTCATTTAACTCAGACTACCAAACTGCCAATAACTGATGAGCTTTTAACTTTCTAGCCACACCCCTAACTACCACATACTGCACCCTAGCAACTGTCCCGTAGACTTCCATTACAAAAGACTCTCATTGACTTCCATGGGATCAAACTTTGTGAGCTCATAACTCTGCATCAGACTGTCATAGAGACTAATGGCTAAGCTCATTTAACTCAGTCTAGCCAGCAGCCAATCACTGATGGCCTTTTAACTTTCTAGCCACACCCCTAACTACCACATACTGCACCCTAGCAACTGTCCTATAGACTGTAATTAGCTGTGCTTTCAAATGCTTATAATTCTAACATGCTAATGACATGCCAATCATGCTAGCAACATGCTACTCATATGCTAATCATGCTAATGACATGCTAACTCATACTGGAAACATGCTAATGACATGCTAATTTGTACAAGAATCATGCTAGTAACATGCTAATTCATACTAGACTCATGTTAATAACTGGCCTACATGCATATCTTTGCTTAGCAGTGTCCTATTGACTTGGGGGATGGCTCATCTGACTCAGACAACCAATGAGCATCTCAATATGATAATGAAGCTCACAAGCCACGCCCCCAAATTGATTCCATAGACTTCCATTAAAATAGGCCAAGATGCATATCTTTGCATAGCAGTGTCATAGAGACATGGGGGTTGGTTCATTTGACTTAGACAGCAAACCACAATCAAGTGCACTCTGTAACCTCGCCCATAGCAACAAAACAGAGTACCCTAGCAACCATTCATCAACAGCTATATCTCAGCATCAGAACATCGTAGAGACTTGGAGATTGGCTCGTTTGACTCATGCTAGCAAACGGAACTTCCTAAATGCTACACATGCTAGCAGTGATTAGCTACATGCTAATATTGACTAGCCAAGTACTGTAACTTGCTAGAAATGCTTACTAAGTATAAATGTTTTATCAGGCATGTATGTGAGGCTTGCCTAGTAACCAACCAGGGTACCCTAGCAACTGCCTAGCAACCATCCAAATTACCCTAGCAATCGCCTAGCAACCACCTAGCAACGGCCTAGTAATGCCTTAATAAGGGCCTAGTGACCACTCAGGACACCCTAGCAACCGCCTAGCAACGCCTTAGCAACCACTCAGAATACCTTAGCAACCACCTAGCAACACCTTAGCAACCACCAAGCAACCACTTGGGACACCTAAGCAACCGCCTAGCAACACCTTAGCAACCACCTAGCAACCAGTCAGAACACCCTAGCAACCGCCTAGCAACTCCTTAGCAACCACCAAGCAACCACTCAGGACACCCTAGCAACCACCTAGCAACACCTTAGCAACCACCTAGCAACCACTCAGGACACCCTAGCAACCGCCTAGCAACGCCTTAGCAACCACTCAGAATACCCTAGCAACCACCTAGCAACACCTTAGCAACCGCTTAACAACCACTTAGGACTCCTTAGCAACCACCTAGCAACACCTTAGCAACCACCTAGCAACCACTCAGAACACCCTAGCAACCACCTAGCAACACCTTAGCAACAACCTAGCAACCACTTAGAACACCCTAGCAACCGCCTAGCAACACCTTAGCAACCACTCAGAACACCCTAGCAACCACCTAGCAACATCTTAGCAACCACTCAGAACACCCTAGCAACCGCCTAGCAATGCCTTAGCAACCACCTAGCAACCACTCAGAACACCATAGCAACCACCTAGCAACAGCCTAGCAACCGCCTAGCAACATCTTAGCAACCACCTAGCAACCACTCAGGACACCCTAGCAACTGCCTAGCAACGACTTAGCAACCACTCAGAATACCCTAGCAACCACCTAAGCATGCTATGTGACATGCTAATTCATACTAGAATCATGCTAGTAACATGCTAATTCATACTAGAATCATGCTAATAACATGCTAATTCATACTAGAATCATGCTAGTAACATGCTAATGCATGCCAGAATCATGCTAATAACATGCTAATTCACGCTAGAATCATGCTAGTAACATGCTAATTCATACTATAATCATGCTAATAACATGCTAATTCATGCTAGAATCATGCGAGTAACATGCTAATTCATGCTAGAATCATTCTAGTAACATGCTAATTCATACTAGAATCATGCTAATTCATGCTAAAATCATGCTAATAACCTGCTAATTCATACTAGAATCATGCTAGCAGTATGTTAATTCATACTAGAATCATGCTAGTGACATGCTAATTTATTCTAGAATCATGCTAGTAACATGCTAATTCATGCTAGAAGCATGCTAATAACATGCTAATTTATACTAGAATCATGCTAATAAAATGCTAATTTATACTACACTCATGCTAATAACATGCTAATACATGCTAGAATCATGCTAATGCATGCTAGAATCATGCTAATAACATGCTACTTATACTTTTTCAAACTTTGAAAAAACTTTTTCAAACATGCTAATTTATACTAGAATCATGCTAATAAAATGCTAATTTGTACTACACTCATGCTAATAACATGCTAATCCATGCTAATCCATGCTAGAAACATGCTAATGCATGCTAGAATCATGCTAATAACATGCTACTTATACTTTTTCAAACTGTTTTTAAACTAAACAAACTATTACCAACAGGCTTTGTCAAGCCAGCCTCAAAGTTTGTCTCGACGAACTTTACTGTCTAGTTATTATTAGGCTGGCTTGTCAAAGCCAGACTACTGTTATCCTTTCTAAACTTATTATTAGGCTGGCTTGTCAAAGCCAGACTACTGTTATCCTTTCTAAACTTATTATTATTATTCTTCTTCTGACTCTAAAAATCAAAATCTATCTCCTCCTTGAACTTTCGAACTATTACCACCAAACTCACACCAGACCTCCAAACTATTCTGACTCGGTATGCTATATCTCCTCAGACTGATTGGACTTTCGGTTTTCCGAAAAACGTCCCGGGACTGTCGGAAAAATCCCATAGACTTAACATTGGACCAAACTTCGTGACCTCGTAACTCTGCGTCAGACTGTCGCACAGAACTCTAACTGGGCTCATTTAACTCAGACTATCAAACTGTCAATGACTGATCACCTTTAAACTTTCTAGCCACGCCCTAGCAACCACTTTTGGACCCTAGAAACTGTCCCATAGACTTCCATTCAAAAGACTCTCATTGACTTAACATGGGATCAAACTTTGTGAGCTCATAAATGCATCAGACTGTCCCACAGACTAATGGCTGAGCTCATTTAACTCCAAATACCAAACTGCCAATAACTGATGAGCTTTTAACTTTCTAGCCACACCCCTAACTACCACATACTGCACCCTAGCAACTGTCCCGTAGACTTCCATTACAAAAGACTCTCATTGACTTAACATGGGATCAAACTTTGTGAGCTCATAACTCTGCATCAGACTGTCATAGAGACTAATGGCTGGGCTCATTTAACTCAGTCTAGCCAGCAGCCAATCACTGATGGTCTTTTAACTTTCTAGCCACACCCCTAACTACCACATACTGCACCCTAGCAACTGTCCTATAGACTGTAATTAGCTGTGCTTTCAAATGCTTATAATTCTAACATGCTAATGACATGCCAATCATGCTAGCAACATGCTACTTATATGCTAATCATGCTAATGACATGCTAACTCATACTGGAAACATGCTAATGACATGCTAGTTTGTACTAGAATCATGCTAGTAACATGCTAATTCATACTAGACTCATGTTAATAACTGGCCTACATGCATATCTTTGCTTAGCAGTGTCCTATTGACTTGGGGGATGGCTCATCTGACTCAGACAACCAATGAGCATCTCAATATGATAATGAAGCTCACAAGCCACGCCCCCAAATTGATTCCATAGACCTCCATTAAAATAGGCCAAGATGCATATCTTTGCATAGCAGTGTCATAGAGACATGGGGGTTGGTTCATTTGACTTAGACAGCCAACCACATTCAAGTGCACTCTGTAACCTCGCCCATAGCAACAAAACAGAGTACCCTAGCAACCATTCATCAACAGCTATATCTCAGCATCAGAACATCGTAGAGACTTGGAGATTGGCTCGTTTGACTCATGCTAGCAAACAGAACTTCCTAAATGCTACACATGCTAGCAGTGATTAGCTACATGCTAATATTGACTAGCCAAGTACTGTAACTTGCTAGAAATGCTTACTAAGTATAAATGTTTTATCAAGCATGTATGTGAGGCTTGCCTAGTAACCAACCAGGGTACCCTAGCAACTGCCTAGCAACCACCCAAATTACCCTAGCAACCGCCTAGCAACCACCTAGCAACGGCCTAGTAATGCCTTAGTAAGGGCCTAGCGACCACTCAGGACACCCTAGCAACCGCCTAGCAACGCCTTAGCAACCACTCAGAATACCTTAGCAACCACCTAGCAACACCTTAGCAACCACCTAGCAACCACTTGGGACACCTTAGCAACCGCCTAGCAACACCTTAGCAACCACCTAGCAACCACTCATAACACCCTAGCAACTGCCTAGCAACGCCTTAGCAACCACCTAGCAACCACTCAGGACACCCTAGCAACCACCTAGCAATACCTTAGCAACCACCTAGCAACCACTCAGAACACCCTAGCAACACCCTAGCAACGCCTTAGCAACCACTCAGAATACCCTAGCAACCATCTAGCAACCACTTAGGACACCTTAGCAACCACCTAGCAACACCTTGGCAACCACCTAGCAACCACTCAAAACACCCTAGCAACCGCCTAGCAACACCTTAGCAACCACCTAGCAACCACTTAGGACACCCTAGCAACCGTCTATCAACACCTTAGCAAACATCTAGCAACACCTTAGCACATGCTAATTCGTGCTAGAATCATGCTAACAACATGCTAATTCATGCTAGAATCATGCTAACAACATGCTAACTTCATGCTAGAATCATGCTAATTCATGCTAAAATCGTGCTAGTAACATGCTAATTCATGCTAGAATCATGCTAGTAACATGCTAATTCATACTGGAATCATGCTAGTAACATGCTAATTCATGCTAGAATCATGCTAATAACATGCTAATTCATACTGGAATCATGCTAGTAACATGCTAATTCATGCTAGAATCATGCTAATAACATGCTAATTCATACTAGAATCAACCTAATGACATGCTAATTCATACTAGACTCATGCTAGTAACATGCTAATTCATACTGGAATCATGCTAGTAACATGCTAATTCATGCTAGAATCATGCTAATAACATGCTAATTCATACTGAAATCATGCTAGTAACATGCTAGTTCATCCTAGAATCATGCTAGTAACATGCTAATTTATGCTAGAATCATGCTAGTAACATGCTAACTCATGCTAATAACATGCTAACTCATACTAGAATCATGCTAATAACATGCTAATTCACAATAAAATCATGCTAATTCATACTAGAATCATGCTAGTAACATGCTAATTCATGCTAGAATCATGCTAGTAACATGCTTATTCATGCTAGAATCATGCTAATAACATGCTAATTTAGACTAGAATCATGCTAGTAACATGCTATTTCATACTAGACTCATGCTAGTGACATGCTAATTCATACTAGAATCATGCTAATAACATGCTAATTCATGCTAGAATCATGCTAATAATATGCTAATTTATACTAGAATCATGCTAGTAACATGCTAATTCATACTAGACTCATGCTAGTGACATGCTAATTCATACTAGAATCATGCTAGTGACATGCTAGTTCATACTAGAATCTTGCTAATAACATGCTAATTCATGCTAGAATCATGCTAATAACATGCTAATTCATGCTAGAATCATGGTAGTAACATGCTAATTTTACTACAATCATGCTAATAACACACTAATTCATGCTAGAATTATGCTAGTAACATGCTAAATCGTGCTAGAATCATGCTAATTCATGCTAATAACATGCTAATCCATGCTAGAATCGTACTAATAAGATGCTAATTCATGCTAATAACATGCTAATCTATGCTAGAATCATGCTAATGACATGCTACTTATACTTTTTCAAACTGTTTTTAAACTAAATAAACTATTACCAACAGGCTTTGTCAAGCCAGCCTCAAAGTTTGTCTCGACGAACTTTACTGTCTAGTTATTATTCTTCTTCTGACTCTAAAAATCAAAATCTATCTCCTCCTTGAACTTTCGAACTATTACCACCAAACTCACACCAGACCTCCAAACTATTCTGACTCGGTATGCTATATCTCCTCAGACTGATTGGACTTTCGGTTTTCCGAAAAACGTCCCGGGACTGTCGGAAAAATCCCATAGACTTAACATTGGACCAAACTTTGTGACCTCGTAACTCTGCGTCAGACTGTCGCACAGAACTCTAACTGGGCTCATTTAACTCAGACTATCAAACTGCCAATGACTGATCACCTTTAAACTTTCTAGCCACGCCCTAGCAACCACTTTTGGACCCTAGAAACTGTCCCATAGACTTCCATTCAAAAGACTCTCATTGACTTAACATGGGATCAAACTTTGTGAGCTCATAACTCTGGATCAGACTGTCCTACAGACTAATGGCTGAGCTCATTTAACTCCGAATACCAAACTGCCAATAACTGATGAGCTTTTAACTTTCTAGACACACCCCTAACTACCACATACTGCACCCTAGCAACTGTCCCGTAGACTTCCATTACAAAAGACTCTCATTGACTTTACATGGGATCAAACTTTGTGAGCTCATAACTCTGCATCAGACTGTCATACAGACTAATGGCTGAGCTCATTTAACTCAGACTACCAAACTGCCAATAACTGATGAGCTTTTAACTTTCTAGCCACACCCCTAACTACCACATACTGCACCCTAGCAACTGTCCCGTAGACTTCCATTACAAAAGACTCTCATTGACTTTCCATGGGATCAAACTTTGTGAGCTCATAACTCTGCATCAGACTGTTATAGAGACTAATGGCTAAGCTCATTTAACTCAGTCTAGCCAGCAGCCAATCACTGATGGCCTTTTAACTTTCTAGCCACACCCCTAACTACCACATACTGCACCCTAGCAACTGTCCTATAGACTGTAATTAGCTGTGCTTTCAAATGCTTATAATTCTAACATGCTAATGACATGCCAATCATGCTAGCAACATGCTACTCATATGCTAATCATGCTAATGACATGCTAACTCATACTGGAAACATGCTAATGACATGCTAATTTGTACAAGAATCATGCTAGTAACATGCTAATTCATACTAGACTGATGTTAATAACTGGCCTACATGCATATCTTTGCTTAGCAGTGTCCTATTGACTTGGGGGATGTCACATCTGACTCAGACAACCAATGAGCATCTCAATATGATAATGAAGCTCACAAGCCACGCCCCCAAATTGATTCCATAGACTTCCATTAAAATAGGCCAAGATGCATATCTTTGCATAGCAGTGTCATAGAGACATGGGGGTTGGTTCATTTGACTTAGACAGCAAACCACAATCAAGTGCACTCTGTAACCTCGCCCATAGCAACAAAACAGAGTACCCTAGCAACCATTCATCAACAGCTATATCTCAGCATCAGAACATCGTAGAGACTTGGAGATTGGCTCGTTTGACTCATGCTAGCAAACGGAACTTCCTAAATGCTACACATGCTAGCAGTGATTAGCTACATGCTAATATTGACTAGCCAAGTACTGTAACTTGCTAGAAATGCTTACTAAGTATAAATGTTTTATCAGGCATGTATGTGAGGCTTGCCTAGTAACCAACCAGGGTACCCTAGCAACTGCCTAGCAACCATCCAAACTACCCTAGCAATCGCCTAGCAACCACCTAGCAACGGCCTAGTAATGCCTTAATAAGGGCCTAGTGACCACTCAGGACACCCTAGCAACCGCCTAGCAACGCCTTAGCAACCACTCAGAATACCTTAGCAACCACCTAGCAACACCTTAGCAACCACCAAGCAACCACTTGGGACACCTTAGCAACCGCCTAGCAACACCTTAGCAACCACCTAGCAACCAGTCAGAACACCCTAGCAACCGCCTAGCAACGCCTTAGCAACCACCAAGCAACCACTCAGGACACCCTAGCAACCACCTAGCAACACCTTAGCAACCACCTAGCAACCACTCAGGACACCCTAGCAACCGCCTAGCAACGCCTTAGCAACCACTCAGAATACCCTAGCAACCACCTAGCAACACCTTAGCAACCGCTTAGCAACCACTTAGGACTCCTTAGCGACCACCTAGCAACACCTTAGCAACCACCTAGCAACCACTCAGAACACCCTAGCAACCACCTAGCAACACCTTAGCAACAACCTAGCAACCACTTAGAACACCCTAGCAACCGCCTAGCAACACCTTAGCAACCACTCAGAACACCCTAGCAACCACCTAGCAACACCTTAGCAACCACTCAGAACACCCTAGCAACCGCCTAGCAATGCCTTAGCAACCACCTAGCAACCACTCAGAACACCATAGCAACCACCTAGCAACAGCCTAGCAACCGCCTAGCAACATCTTAGCAACCACCTAGCAACCACTCAGGACACCCTAGCAACTGCCTAGCAACGACTTAGCAACCACTCAGAATACCCTAGCAACCACCTAAGCATGCTATGTGACATGCTAATTCATACTAGAATCATGCTAGTAACATGCTAATTCATACTAGAATCATGCTAATAACATGCTAATTCATACTAGAATCATGCTAGTAACATGCTAATGCATGCCAGAATCATGCTAATAACATGCTAATTCACGCTAGAATCATGCTAGTAACATGCTAATTCATATTATAATCATGCTAATAACATGCTAATTCATGCTAGAATCATGCGAGTAACATGCTAATTCATGCTAGAATCATTCTAGTAACATGCTAATTCATACTAGAATCATGCTAATTCATGCTAAAATCATGCTAATAACCTGCTAATTCATACTAGAATCATGCTAGCAGTATGTTAATTCATACTAGAATCATGCTAGTGACATGCTAATTTATTCTGGAATCATGCTAGTAACATGCTAATTCATGCTAGAAGCATGCTAATAACATGCTAATTTATACTAGAATCATGCTAATAAAATGCTAATTTATACTACACTCATGCTAATAACATGCTAATCCATGCTAGAATCATGCTAATGCATGCTAGAATCATGCTAATAACATGCTACTTATACTTTTTCAAACTTTGAAAAAACTTTTTCAAACATGCTAATTTATACTAGAATCATGCTAATAAAATGCTAATTTGTACTACACTCATGCTAATAACATGCTAATCCATGCTAGAAACATGCTAATGCATGCTAGAATCATGCTAATAACATGCTACTTATACTTTTTCAAACTGTTTTTAAACTAAACAAACTATTACCAACAGGCTTTGTCAAGCCAGCCTCAAAGTTTGTCTCGACGAACTTTACTGTCTAGTTACTTATATGCTCTTTAAATGGAAAAGATTTGGTTCGCAATAAAACAAAAGCCAGAACAGTTTCAGAAAGTCTGAAGCCCTGTTCTAAAAAAAAGTTTAAGGAGACACCTTAATCTTAATTGCCTTTTTTCTTTTCTTTTATTTGTATAATTTATTTATTTATTTATTTATTTATTTTTTTTTTTTATTTATTTATTCTTTATTTGGTTGGATGGTTGATTATTTATTTATTTATTCTTTGGTTTGTTTTTATTCTTCTTTTTGTAGTCTTATGTTTTTATATCTTTGTGTATAAATGTGGTATTTTACCTTTTATTTATACTGTATACTTATTTAGTGTATAAATATGTTTTGGTTGATAATTAGGTGTTGGTTAAGACATTTTAATATAGAAAATATTTCTATTATCAGGTGCCATAGTTTATGTATAGAACACAGTTTAAATCAGCCTTTAAGCTCGAGACTCACTCCTGTTGGTGCTCAATCTGGCAACCCGTGCTTGAGTTTGTTCTGATCCAGGAATGCAATACTTAGTTCAACCACTGAGTATCAAACTTACATACTGCATCTTTAAGTTGAATCAAATGAACTTTACAGATCACATCAACTTACATCAATAACATGGACTTAAAACCTCAAGTTAAAATTTCCATAACTAAAAAAATGAAGTTGAAACTGGTTAACTTATTAAAAGTAACTTAAAAACCATATGCTGGCCTGAGTTTTTGATTGTATGTATGAGCGAGTAGGTGGCGATTTCACTTTAACAAAGAATGGTTGTATTTATTTATGAAGTGAAAACTATACAATTTACTTTCCATACAGGAAAACTGTCAATGACTCCCCAGAAAAATCATAAAACATTGTTTAATTTGCATGCATCTATGCTTGTAATTTATTACATTTCATGCAGATGCTCTTTACCATATAAACTTTCCCATCATCCTTTTAAAATAGATTAATTTGGTGAAAATATTTTTTTATAATCACAATATATAAAAACAGTATAAGTACTGTAGTAAGAAAAATTACTTTATATATTTATGCAACAGTTCTGTCTGGTTCTCAAATCTGATTGGCTGATAGCCTGAGATATTAGATAACATCAGCAGTCCTACAGTTTCTCCATTCTTGCGTATTACTCACCCCACACAAGTGGCAAGCAGAGGACTAGTCTGACAAATATTGCAGCTGTTGGGCAACATAATGTACTTTTGAGGCTTTTTTAAAGAGAGAATCTAGTTGATTAAATTGTAACTATGCAGTTTTTTTATAAGAAAAGTGCCTACTTTAAATATTAATTTATTTTTCAAATATTGTTTATTCATTAAATGTCGGAGATTCAGCACATTGGTGGCCATTAGCTTGGAGTACAGAGCAGAGCAAAGATGGTTGACGTTCTGCCACAAGGCGGCAACAGAGAATGCTTAAGTCCTTAGGGGAGGAAAACTTAGCACAAACTTCAAACCCCAGCTGATCAAATCATTACAGAACTGGTAAGGGACATTCTAAGTTGAGCTCTTTCTTTTGTATTTTGTAGTGCTGTATTTATACCGTAGTTATCTTGTAGTGTTTACTTTGCTCTGGCTTTTCGGGGTAATTATTGCAACAGAGAAACTTGGAAATCTCTGTAGACTGAAGGCATTTCATGCCGTTCAGCCTTATAATCTTAAAGGTGTCAGCAAAATCACCCGTTTAGTCATTAGTTTAGATATTATGCTAGAGAATCATTCACATACTAGCTTTAAAGTGATGTTGGCAAATGAGCAGCAGTTTCTGCTATTCTGACAGTCAGCTGTAGATGTGAATGAGCGGTGGAATGAAGTAGTTCCTTATATCATACTGCCCTGATGACTATATACAGAGCACATGACCATTTTTGTAGTATGCACTGAGATAACAGTATTTACATTTTCAAAAACATCCCCTTTAAAACCTATTTGTATTTAAATATATATATAAATATATTTATATTTGTGTGTGTATAATTTTACAAATATATCTGATAAAATTCAGCTTAATTAAAAAATGGATTTTAAAATTATACAGTATTACAATTAAAAATTTGTCCTTCAGCAAAATGTCAAAATCCAGGGACAAATTCGCCACATTGGATCAAAGCCCTTTAACCTTAATGCCTCACAGAATGGAATCGCTCTCAAACTGCTCTTGAATGCATATTTCTAATACAGTTAACAAAAAGAAATAGCGATTACTCAACACAGACTCAACAACACCTGGCCAATTTCCATTTCAATGACCCGCAGGTGAACAATAAAGCCAGCTGACCTATTTCTTGTCAACCTGCAAATTGTTTGTCTAGCACAGATTCAGAACGTGCAAAACTGTAAAATAAGCTCTTTTCTCCCACAGGCCACACTTTCAGCCACTTTCTTAGCTTTCCAAACACACAAAAAAAAAAACGCACAAATGCCACTTCAACAGTGTGCTTTGGCACCCCTGCAGATATAAACGTCCCAATCGCAAAATCACAGACGCTAAATCAAGCTGGAAAAACTCTGAGGGGAGTTTCTGCCCAAATTAAACTCAGACGCCACAAACAACACATTCAAAGTCTGCTGAATTTCAAGAGGACAATATATATATATAAACAGAAACCCAC
This sequence comes from Danio rerio, assembly GCF_052040795.2. NCBI lineage: Eukaryota > Metazoa > Chordata > Actinopteri > Cypriniformes > Danionidae > Danio > Danio rerio. The sequence goes on from NC_141031.1 coordinate 37,340,308, forward strand.
TATTGAGCACCACCAAGCTATCGATTTCCGAAGCTTCAGCTTCAAAAGTGCTTCAATTCCGCTATGAATTATGCGTCTCTGTGAGAATTGACTAAAACGTTATACAGAGAAATTTGCAAACAAATCGACCTGAACGTCCCTGCAGGCCTTGCTAAAGTGCAGGCAGCTGTTTTCAGTGAATCCGAGTTCGCAGAATGTGCATTCAATCTCTACTTTCCACTTCCCAGAGTCCACCAGGCTCTCAGTGTTTTTGTCGCTGGTTTAAACTTCTTGTTTTGCACAGGTGTCGTCTGAAATCCTCAGGGCGTTTGCTGCAGTGAGGGAACTCAAGCTAGTGTCTTTAAAGGTCACTGCCCAGCTCCAGACAACCAACACTGTAGGGATGTTGTGTGTGTAATATATATATATATATATATATATATATATATATATATATATATATATATATATATATATATATATATGTGTGTGTGTGTGTGTGTGTGTGTGTACCATTTAGCTGATCTTTAAATCTGACGGGAGCACTTTTGCTTAGCATAGATGATTGAATCAGATCAGACCATTAGCATCTCGCCCAAATAATTAAAATAAAAAACATCATTGTGCCTGCAGCAGCCCTTGGTTTCTTGACCATTACACAATGTAAATATACAAGAGTCAAGCTTCAAATAGAAAAATTGTAAAAAAAATAAATAAATAAATAAATAAATAAATTAAAAAAAAGGTTTAAGCAAGATGCTAATGGTCTAATCCGATTCAATGATTTATGCTAAGCTAAGAGTGAATGGATTCAAAAACGATCAAACTCAACTGTTTTAACTTCTGAGGAGTAGCAAAATAATATATATATATATATATATATATATATATATATATATATATATATATATATATATATATATTTTTTTTTTTTTTTTTTTCTTTTAAGCACTGTTAATGGTACAATCATATTAAAACAGGGACTACAGATGCAAATTGGCATTATATTTAACTCTGGCATAACATGTCATGGTGTACACTGTCCTGTTAAAATAAAGCCAAAATGATGGAGAAATGTAAAAATGTTTGCTGGTTACATCTATAAAATCAAACCTATCTTATTTATATATCAGAATATCTGAGCATACTTTAAGATCTTAGCATCCCCTTTAATTATGCAAAAATCAGATTTTTAATACGTTGTAGATAAAAAAATAAATAAATAAATAAAATAAAAAACCTTGCTGCAGAGTTTTTTTGAGTTGACAACCCAAGCACTGCACTTAACTCGATTTATGTTGAGTAAACTCAAAAATGTCCTGAAGCTGGTGGCCTTAAAATTTTAGGTTGAGTCAAACTTATTGCAAAATGTCTAATGTTTAGTTTGATGCTTCAAAAATACCAAAGATATGTGAGTATTCCATTTTTTTTTTAAATCAAGCGACACCGAAAAATGGTGTAATGATTGCGGAAATTTAGCTTCAATCATCAAAATGATTTTGATTCAATAATTAATGAATTAGAATTAATTTAAATACAAAAAAACGTTTTAATTATAAAAACATTTTATTATATTATTACTTTTGTCATTTATTTATTAAATAAATGCAAATTTGATAAGCATAAGAGACTTAAATTGAAAATAAAAATTGACATTTTCTATAGACTACTCTATATCGACTACATTCCAAGAAATAAACCAAAATTTCAATCAAGTTTTCCTAATATATTACACACTTTGACGCTCCCAAAAAAAAAGCAAAGCAATGTCAGTATTCTGTGTCACAGCCATAAGCCTAAAAGCTTTAGCAGACACTCATAGGTCTTTCCCCTCTTACGGTATCATTGATTTGTCAAGCCGAGTCCAGGGATTTGCATTTAGTGCTGCAGTAAAGCTGCATGTCTATTTGTTTGTATGTGGGTGAGTGTCAGAGAGGACGATCGACCTCTCTTCTGGACGCCCAGCGCTGTGCCATGTGCCAGTTCAGCACCTGCGATCGCTTGGGCTCATCTGACACCATCAACACAGCCTCGTGTTCACATCCATTCACGGCCCGACTGATTGAGGGTAGCTTTCAGGATGGCCGAATGTACTGACCTTTGGAAAACGCGGTTAGAATGTACTGCAGGAAGTGTGGAGAGGAAGTTTACATGAACAGCGAATGTTCTGCAGCTGCCGCTCGTTAAAAAAAAAAAAATAATAATAATAAAATGGAAAAGTCGAGTCACCGCGTGGTTATGAAATAAGTGGGTTACTGCTCATTTGATCTGGACTTCAAGAAAACAGACCTGTAAGAGTGTAACATGTAACAATAAATTCATAATGTTAAAACTGCTGTACTTTCTGTTGAACTGTTTGAACTATTTTTAAAATTGCACAAGAATATAATACACTAGCTGACAAAAGATTTGTTGCCCATTCAAGTTTTAGGAACAACACATAAAAACTTGACTTCTAGTTGATCATTTGGTATCAGAAGTGGCTTATATGAAAGGCAAAGGCCTCTAGATTACGCTTATATTACCAAAATAAAATATGATGATGCCTTGATTTTTAATTTTTTAATTAGGACAGTGAGGTCTGACTTTACTTAGACAAAAGTCTTGTCACTTAACAGAAATAATGTAGAGTATAAAATACAGTCATGGTGCAGTGGATAAAGAATTAATATTGTGTATGACTCCCATGAGCTTAGAAGACTGCATCCATACATCTCTGCAATGATTCAAATAACTTATTAATAAAGTCATCTGGAATGGCAAAGAAAGAGTACTTGCAGGACTCTCAGAGTTCATCAAGATTCTTTGGATGCTTCTTCAATGCCTCCTCCATCTTACTCCAGACATGCTCAATAATATTTATATCTGGTGACTGGGCTGGCCAATGCTGGAGCACCTTGACCTTCTTTGCTTTCAGGAACTTTGACATGGAGGCTGAAGTAAGAGAAGTAGCGCTATCCTGTGGTTTGTAATGTAATGGGCGGAACAAACGTCTTGATATCTCAGGCTGTTGATGTTGCCATCCACTCTGCAGATCTCTCGCACATCCCTATGCTGAGTGTAACCCCAAACCATCATGTTTCCATCACCAAACTTGACTGATTTCTCTAAAAATTTTGGGTCCTTGTGGGTTCCAATAGCTCTTCTTCAGGATTTGATGATTGGGATGCAGTTCAACAGATGATTCAACAGAAGAAAAAAAATAAATAAAAAAATCGACCTTCTGCTACTTTTCCAAATGATCTGTTAGTAATTATTTGTTGCTCTTACAACTGCGATCGGCAACAAGACTTTTGTCAGGTAGTGTTTATTCCTTTTCTAATATCTAATGTGAATTTATGATTTATTATACAGATTTTTGTATGAATTCTTAGTTTAGGATACACAAATAGAAAAAAAATGTGCACTAAAAAGAGTGTATATATATATATATATATATATATATATATATATATATATATATATATATATATATATATATATATAATTAAAAAAACTATTAGATATAACAACAATAATTATTATTGTTGTCATTAATTATGATACAATAGAAACTATAACCATTTTCAAATATTTTGGGGATGTCCCAATATTAGAAGTTTTTTGGAAAGATGGATATGCAAGGATATGCAAAGTGATATGTTGTTCTGTTGTTTTCATGGAAACATATTTTGTTTCCTCTTTTATCTCAGATTAGGGAATTTTAATTGGAAAGTAAGAGTAAGAGTGTAATGTACGAGTCAATGTAAGAGTAGCAAAACATATTTTATTATGGGTATTTTTTCTTTTAAAAATTATTAAAGCTAAAAAGAAGTTACTATTAAATAATCTATCAAAACAATAAACCAAACAGAATATCATGTATGTGATGACAAGAATGATGATTAATATTATTGTTATTATAAATAATTATCCTCACCATCATCATCATCATCATCACCAAAAGTAATAACATTTGATCTTTTTAACAGGTTCAAAACTTTGGACAATATAAAACTTAAAATACTTTAAAACAAAATATCTAAAACCCTAAAATACACAATAAAAGCTGCTTAATAATATTAATTATATAACAGTTATTAATATAAAATAATATTATAAATGTATCAAATAAATAATATATAATAATAATGCTAAATTATTATCATTAATAATAATAATAATAATAATAATAATAATAATAATAATAATCAATAATATAAACTAATATAAATGTATAAAATAAAAATATAATAACAATAATCCTGAATTAATAATAATAATAATAATAATAATAATAATAATAATAATAATAATAATAATAATAATAATATAAACTAATACCAAAAAATAAAATAAATAATATATAATTATAATGTTGAAATAATAATAATGATAATAATAATAATAATAATAATAATCAATAACATAAACTAATATATATGTAAAAAATAAATAGTATATAATAATAATAATAATAATAATAATAATAATAATAATAATAATATTAAATTATTATTATTAATAATAATAATATAAACTAATAACTAATAGATAAAATAAATAATATATTAAATAATGCTGAATTGATAATAATATAAACTAATAACAAATGTATAAAATAAATATTATATAATAAGAATAATGAATTATTATTACTGTTATTAATAATAATATAAAATATTAATATAATGTATTAAATAATTAATATATAACAATAATTCCGAATTATTATTACTACTACTAATAATAATAATAATATTAACAATAATACATAATAAATACTAATATAATATATAAAATAAATAATACATAATAATCCTGAATTACAACGACTACTATTACTACTACTACTATTACTAATAATAACAATAATAGTATAAACGTATAATAATAATAATAATAATAATAATAATAATCAATACTATAAACTGATAAATAAAAATGTATAAAATAAACCATATATAACAATAATGCTGAACTAATAATAATAATAACAACAATATAAACTAATAAATATATATGTATAAAATAAACTATATATACACACACGCAAGCATGCACGCACGCACACACACACACACACACAAACATACATATATATATATATATATATATATATATATATATATAAATATATATATATATATAATGCTGAATTAATAATAATAATAATCATCCTCATCCTCCTCAACATCATCATAATCATAATATTTTGTTGTTTTTCTATATTGTACATGTTCAAAAGCTATAAAACAAGTCAAAAAGACAAGAATAACATTACTCATTATTTTTTGTAAAAAAATTATAAAAAGTGAAAAAATAAAAAGTGAAGCGCTCATCATACCTGCAGGCATGATGCGATGCATGGCCACCGACAGGAAAAAGATGGCATCGCTATAATATGCACCCGAACCAGCACTAAAGTGCTTCTGCATGGCCTCTACGATCGGGAACAATTTCTCCGTAAGAGTATCAACATTGTGAAACACGACCTGTAACAAACAACAGACAACATCAGTGTTACTTAAGGATGTTTATGTGACCCTACTGACATAGTAAAGAGAATTGAGATGTTTTTCTACTCTTCACTGAGGGTTCTGGCACTGAGGTTTCATTCTCAGGTGCTCACGGTTTAACTCACTGAACCCTGACAGTCGTCTTTTACTTTTCCTTCCACTGAAAAACACACAATACCTCCGCTTGTCCACAGCAATCACCCACTAATCCTCCTCTGCAATGCTAGGCGTTTGGCAAGGACTCAACACATGCAATCAGATAATGTGCATCTCTCGCTAGGGTGCACAAAGAGGATTGAGGAGGCTGCCGTTCAGTCAACACTGATTTCACATTAAGGTTTTGTTTCCAGAAAGTAATATAAGTTTCTGCCATAGGATCAGCATTAGTCTGATGGCACCAATTCAGCACAAGATCAGATTTAAATGTCCTGTGAATTTAAAATAAGGTTTGTTACATGTTAGTATGTTAGATTTAAGGATATGTAACCTATTGTGCTCCAAAACAGTGACAAAATACACATTTAGAAGAAATAAAACTGATATAAACATGTAAAACTTGCCGAAATGGATCAACGATTTCTTTCAGGTCACTTCATACTTCAGTTTCTCTTCAAATCTTGACCAATCAAACGCTCTCTAGTAATGTAATGTAATATAATGTGTATTTATATAGCTTATTTTATTGTGTATAGCCATACAACCAAAGCACCTCACAGTCTTGAGAGGGGTCTCTCCACACCACCACCAGTGTGCAGCATCCACCTGGATGATGCGACGGCAGCCATAGGACAACGGCGCCAGCGCGTTCACCACACACCAGCTATTGGTGGAGTGAAGAGACAGTGATAGAGCCAATTGGGTGGATGGAGCTGATTGGGAGGCCATCATACGGGCCAATTAAGGGACTTTGGCTAGGACACCGGGGTTACACCCCTGCTCTTCACGAGAAGTGCCATGGGATTTTTAATGACCACAGAGAGTTAGGACCTCGGTTTAACGTCTCATCCGGAAGAAGGCACCCACTGACAGTATAGTGTCCCTTTCACGTTTACCGAGGCATTAGGATTAACACAGACCACAAGTTGAGTACCCCCTGCTGGCCTCTCTAACATCACTTCCAACAGCAACCTAGTTTTTCCCATGTGGTCTCGCATTCAGGTAGTGACCAGGCTCAGCCCTGCTTAGCTTAGGCCCCGTTTACACTAGTGCGTTTTAGTTTTAAAATGGCGTTTTAGAATGAAAGCGATCTGCATCCACACTAGCGTTTTACCCAGCGTTTCTGAACTGCTCTCCGTCCACACCAAAACGCTGAAAACGCACATCACGTGACCACACACACACTCTCGGGCAAGCGCTGCAGCCCATTTACCCAATAATCTATTACTTGTTCTCAGGTAACGTGTTTTGGCTGAGCGCAAAGACGAGTTAATAGTAAATGTACCCACATACATTCTGTATATTGACTGATCGCTTGCCTTTATTTCCTATATCGTATAAACTTATTGTGCGTTCTACTTTCATAATGGCTATTATTGTTTAATAAAACTGACATTCAGCAAAGCAGAGGATACGTTTTGTATTGTCAGTGAAAATGAAAGGAGGCAGTGATGTTATATAGGCTCTGTTTTATTATAAATATGCATACAGTGAAGATGCAGCACGACACCTCAGCATTTCTGCTGTCTGTTAAGTTGTTAATATCAAAATGAAAATAGGCAAGTCCTTAAATCATGTTTTCATTTTATTGTTGAGAAAGTGAAACAACGTAGTAAGGATGATATGAATAAGGTTATAAAGTACACTGCTCCCTTTGAAGATTTACCGGACATGTCTTCGAGATTCTGTTTTCCATATCAAACTTGCGAAGTCTGAACTTACTGGGAGAGGATGCGTGACTGAACTGTGTATAGGCTATTTAATATTGAGGAAAAGCCCCAATCAAATAGGCGAAGGTCTGCAGCCCCGCCTCCGTTTTCAGATGTCTCCGTTTTCCACCATCCACACTGAGACGGAGCAGCAGCGTTTTAGAATGAAAACGGCCTCTCCAGTGTTTCCGAAACGCTCCGTTTTCGGCACTCGAAAACTCAGCGTAGTGTGGACGGATGGCGTAACCGTAGCAAAACTTATGCGTTTAAAAACGAAAACGCGGAAAAAAAGTGTAAACGGGGCCTTAGTGAGTAACCGGCCTAGGGCTTCAGGGGGATATGGCTGTGATACAGGGTGTAGTATCTGACATGCCCCGCACCCTTCCAGACGCTTCTCATTTAATGCACTTGTGCTCAACTTTTATAGAGAGACGACTGCGCTGGCTGATTGTATCCCTGATCATAATACTATATAGTTTGTATACGTCATTTTACACAAACTATACATTGAGAATGAAGCGCAGCTGCGGCTGGAAAACAATGTTTTAAAACACATTGCAAATGGCAAAGGTGCATCGCAAGCCTAATTTAGCTAAACAGCAACATGGTCATCTTCCGGAAATATTACCAATGATCCATCAAGTAATGTCGCCCCCCTCTCTCTCTCTCTCTCTCTCTCTCTCTGTTGGTACAGCGCTGTCAACAAATATTTTTCCTCCACACCCTATGAGATGGGACAGCACATCAGACTACAGCAGCTGGATTAGTCCAAAAAGGCGCAGTATTTTTTGCGGTTGGGTCTGTTTAAGTTTGGATCATGTTCTCACCATAAACGAACGGCTCCAGGGTGCATTTGAAAGAGTATCGAGACCACCTCTTCAAGGAGGTCTCGGTATGCTTTTTGGTCCGCTTTTGGTGCGCACTCGAGTGCAATTGCTACATTCCGACCTGCCCAAAACAACCGCACCAAGAGAAAGAATGAACTCTAGTGTGATTCAACCGAACTAAATAAACCAGGTGTGAAAACACCCTGACACTTTTACTTGGGTATCATTTTTAGTACTCTTTCCAAAACTAGATGTAGATCATGAAGTAAATTTTGTGTGAATTACAGTACAAAATCTTGTCAAATGTGTCATGCAGTTGAAAGCTGAAGCATGTTTCTTCACAGAGACTTGTGTTGTTTCTCATTTCAATGCTCTTCAATCCCTACACAGGATGGGAGAAATCAAATTCTACATCTAAAGGCTCTTTCAGAGTGAGCATGATTAAATGGCATGAATGCAATGACGCTCTTGAATCAAAACAATAAATCTCTATTTACAATGGGCACCATCAGTCATGGCACAGTTGTTTTTTTATTGCACTAGTCTGCAATGAAATGGCCCTGCTAATGAGCTTTGAGCTTTAAATCAAGTGGCAATCGTCAATGTACAGGCCAATAAATATACAGTTAAAGACAGAATTATTAGCCCTCCTGAATTATTTCTGTTTAACGGAGAGCAGATTTTTTTTCAACTGTTCTAAACATAATATATTAATAACTCATCTCTAACAACTGATTTATTTTATCTTTTCAAGATATTTAGCTTAAAGTGCCATTTAAAGACTTAACTAGGGTAATCAGGCAAGTTATGGTGATTAGGCAATACATTGCATAACGATAGTTTGTTCTGTAGACAATCGAAAAAATAAATTGCTTAAGGCGGCTAATAATATTGACCTTAAAATAGTTTTAAAAATTTAAAAGCTGCTTTTGTTCTAGCTGAATTTAATCAAATAAGACTTTTTTCCAGAAGAAAAAATATTATAGAAAATACAGCCTAAATTGACATTTAAAGGCTGAACTAGGTTAATTAGGTTAACTAGGCAGGTTAGGGTAATTAGGCAAGTTATTGTATAACGATGTATTGTTTTGTAGACTATCAAAAAATATATAGCCTAAAGGGGCTAATAATTTTGTCCTTAAAATGGTGTTTAAAAAAACTTTCTCCAGAAGAAAAAATATTATCAGACCTACTGTAAAAATGTCCTTGCTCTGATGAACATCATTTAGCAAATAATTTAAAAAATAAAAAAAATCTAAGGGGGGCTAATAATTCGGACACACTCACACTCACTCACACTCGCACGCACGCACAGTCAATGGGTCTTAGCAATCTTTCAAATTATCTTCTTTTGGTGCGGGGGGGTTTAGGAGGTTAGAAAGGCTTTGAAAAAGTATAGATAAAGTGAAGGCAGGATTTGTATGTTTTGGGTGAACTATACCTTTAAATGTATCAAAAGGATCACTAACATTTACCTTCATCAGAAATTGACTTGAAAATGATTCATGAAGTGAACTTTTAAGTAATTATAAAGTTATTATGAATTATAAAGCATATTCAGTCGTCATCACATCCATTAATTTGAATTTTGAAATATAATTAAATAAAAATCCAATATTTTAATATCTCCTAATATTACAAGTTTACTTTATTTTTATGATTAAATTAATGTAGCCTCTGTGAATGCAGAAACTTCTGTCAAAATATATATATTTTTAAATCTTTCAAAGTATAGTTTACCTCAAAACACAATGCAAGCTGCCTTTTAAAAGGCATTTGCAGAATGCAAAAATGTAAATTATAAAAATACCATTGTATTCTCGCTGCAGGAACATATTTCATCAAAACTACAGCTAAAAATCTGCTCCAAAAATACCAAATTGGTAGCAGCCCGTTTAATATTTCATCACAGTTTATTTGTGATATCGCCCTGAATTTTTTATAAGCAAAGTGCTTTAAAGCCGCTAGTGAATAATGCAGAGGCAATCAGAAAACACAGAGAAACAAAACTCTCACTTTGCTCACAAGTACTTCAAAGAGAACAAAACACTCATTGGGGTTTTGATAACACCATCATTTTCCATTCATAGGAACTAATAATTAGGAACAGAAACTACACCAGAAAGCACTGGCTTCATTTTCATATAGACATCAGCCATCTCTTCCGGGAGTTCACAGGGCTTTTCAGTGTAATCTCTACATAGAGTGCTGTGGAATAATGACTGTGGCATTATTAAATTAAAGGCTTCTGACAGTATTATTGTCCATGGGGACTGCTGGTCATTTTATGTGCTCTTGCCTTTCCAATGAGTTCTGGAAGTGTGAAAGGCTCTAATGAAGTGAGAATTGACTTTATTATATGAATCTGAATGCTTGCAAAAGTGTTACTCGCGATCTAAACGAGGAAATCTCAATAACAATGGGAATATGACTGGACTAGGCATGTAAAAAAATAGCTGTGGTATAATAATAGTAACAAACGGCGTATTTTTAGTAGATAATGCAGCAGAGAAAATGAAGAATTTCGGAGTATAAAGTTAACGTATACTATTTTTAATCTAATAAATGCAGAATTTGGGTGACATGGTTGCTGGTTTGAGTCCCAGCTGGGTCAGTTGGCATTTCCGTGTGGAGTTTGTATCTTCTCCTTGTGTTGGCATGGGTTTCCTCCAGGTGCTCGAGTTACATGTAGGTGTAACCTATACTGTAGGTGAATTGAATAAACTTAATTGGCCATAGTGTATAAGTGTGAATGTGAGAGTGTATGGGTGTTTCCCAGTACTGGATTGCCGCTGGAAAGAAATATGCTGTGTAAAAAAAATATGCTGGAATAGTTTATTTTGCTTTGGTGACCCCTGATGAATAAAGAGACTAAGCCAAAGGAAAATAAACGAATGAAAAGCAGAACTGGTGAAACTTCATTCTTAAACTGCATTTATTCATATAGAGACCAAATAAACTACTGTAAAATTGACTGCAAGTTTAATATTAAAAGATCACATGTACTCTTAAGTATTCACAGCCTTTGCTCAATATTTTAATGTACCTTTGGCAGCAATAACAGCATCAAGTCTTTTTGAATATGATGCCACAAGCTTGGCACACCTGTCTTTGGGAATTATTGCCCATTCCTCTTTGCAGTACCTCTCAAGCTCTTTCAGGTTGGATGGGAAGCGACAGTGTACAGCCATTTTCACATCTCTCCAGAGATGTTCATTAGGATTTAGGTCTGGGGTCTGGCTGGGCCACTCAAGGACATTCACCGAGTTGTTGTAAAGCCACTCCATTGATATTTTGACAGAGTGCTTTGGGTCATTATCCTGCTGAAGAACCGTTGCCCCAGTCTGAGGTCAAGAGCACTCTGAAGCAGGTTTTTATTCAGGATGTGTCTGTACATTGCTGCATTCATCTTTCCCTTTATCCTGACTAGTCTTTCAGTTCCTGCTGCTGAGAAACATCCCCACAGCATGATGCTGCCACCACCATGCTTCACTGTAGGGATAGTATTAGCCTGGTGATGAGCGGTGTCTGGTTTTCTCCAAATGTAACGCCGGGAATTCACTCCAAAGAGTTCAAATTGAGTCTCATCAGACCAGAGAGTTTAGTTTCTTATGGTCTGAGAGTCCTTCAGATGCCTTTTGGCAAATTCCAGATGGGGGTTGGCTTCTGTCTAGCCACTCTACCATACAGGCCTGATTGGTGGATTGCTGCACAGATGGTTGTCCTTCTGTAAAGTTCTCCTCTCTCCACAGAAGAATGCTAGAGCTCAGACAGAGTGACCATCAGGTTATTGATCACCTCTCTGACTAAGGCCCTTCTCCCTTGATCACTCAGCTTAGATGGCCGGCCAGCTCTAGGAAGAGTCCTGGTGGTTCCAAACATCTTCCACTTACAGATGATGGAGGCCACTGTGCTCATTGGAGTTTTCAGAGCAGCAGAAATATTTCTGTTACCTTCCCCAGCCTTGTGCCTCAAGACAATCCTGTCTCGGAGGTCTAAAGACAATTCCTTTGTCTTCATGCTTGGTTTGTGCTTTGACATGCACTATCAACCCTGGGACCTCATATAGTCAGGTGTTTGCCTCAAATCATGTCCAATGAACTGTATTTACCACAAGTGAACTCCAATAAAGCTGCTGAAACATTTCAAGAATGATCAGTGGAAACTGAATGTACCTGAGCTCAATTTAGAGCGTCACGGCAAAGGCTGTGAATACTTCTATACATGTGATTAGTCAGCTTTTATAGTTTTAATAAATTTGCGACAATTTCAAAAACTCTTTTTTCACATTGTCATTATGGGGTATTGTGTGTTGAATTTTGAGGAAATACATTAAGTTAATTCATTTTGAAATAAGGCTGCAAAATAAAAAAAAAATGTGGAAAAAGTGCTATGAATACTTTCCGGATGCACTGTACGTTATGGAAAAGGGCAGCAAGGTGGCTCTGTGGTCAGCACAGTTATTTGTTATATTTATAATTATATTTGGTCCTCTGGATGAGCCATTAATAAGTGCTTTATTTTCTAACCTAAATTAAATAAAAATATTATCATTACAGAGCAAACATTTTTAGAAAATGACAAAAGAACAATGTGAAATACAAAATTAAACAAAACAATATATAAAATAAACAGCAATTCAAAGTTGAAGGAACATGTCTTCATAGCTTCTAAAATGAAATTTTTCATTTCCACCATTAATTTCCAGAATATTAGAAAAGCCCATGTAAACAATTCCATGATTTCAGAAAAAAATTAAGAGCAATACAAAGCTGAAGGAGCACTGTATGATTGTTCAGATCCTCGTGTTTTCATACGCTTCATTCAGTTCCTCAAAGAGCTGAGAGTAACCCGTACTGACCTCTCTTTCTCCAGCAGCTGATGCTGATGAAACCACATTAAGCTCATGTCATGAGACTGACTGTGTGGGAGTCTAAAAGCTCACAGTGATCAGGAAACTTTCCACATTGTGCGTGTCTGAGTTTAGTTCTGAGTGACAGAGAGAAACGCTCGCACTGTAGCCTGCAACCAAACACAGACTGATCCAAAAACCACACGCCAACACAAGCACTCGGACAGACAGATTATTAATATTATTATTTTATGTATTTATTAAAACCATCACTGCTGCTACAATAGTTGGTTTAAAATATTTCTTTAAGTGGTTACCTAATTTAAATGTTATTAAGATGGATACAAGTACTACTAATCCAAATAATAATCATCACAATTATAAAAAATAAAACCAAGAAAATATTATATTATATTATATTATATTATATTGTATTATATTATATTATATTATATTATATTATATTATATTATATTATATTATATTAACAGTGTATTACAAAAATCTACAACATTTAACATTTAAATATTCTTAGTCTTAATATTATTGCTGCAATAGCTAGTTAAGCTTGCATTGAAAATTTGATCTATAAGTTAAAAATAACATATAATTATAATAATAATAATCATCAAAACATTTTATATATTATCCACTGAAATACATTTGTGTGTATGTATGTGTGTGTAACAGCTTTAACCAAAATGCCACGGCACATGTTGAGGTGGGTAATGCTGATGATTATCAGATGCTGCATTAAGCCAAATACTCATTATCTTATTGTGTGTATGAGTTTGTGTATATGTGTGTGCGTGCTGAACAGAGAGAGGATTAAAGGAAGGTAATCTGCACCAGTCTCCCAGCATCCCTGATAAACTGAGATAAACTGAACTCTATCCAGACATCCACAACACACCATTAGCCTGGACTATATATATTACACACATACACACATACACACACACACACACACACACACACACACACACACACACACACACACACACACACACACACACACACACACACACACACACACACACACACACACACACACACACACACACACACACAAATATGGGTGTATGCAAGTATGCATGTGTACATCAACTGAAAGCTGAATGAATAAGCTTTTATGTTGTGCATGGTATTTTAGGATTGGACGGTATTTAGCTGAGATACAATAATCTGGAATCTGAAAGGTAAAAAAAATCTAATTACTCAAAAAAGAAGTTGTTTAAATTAAGTTCTTAGCAATGCGAACTCCTAATCAAACATATATACACAGTCAAGCATGAAATTTTTCATAGCTCATTCAGGCTTGACTGTATGTACATTGATCCAGGCTAACGGTCTGTTGTGAAAGTATTAGGCTTAATTCAGCATCTGATTTTACATACGTGATATATAATTCAGTTGAGTAGCGCTACTTTCATGATCACTCATTTTGGGTAGAGAATAACCTCAAACGGCTAGTGATAATTTCAACACCTTTCTTTCCGAACTAGGCCAAGTTTACTTATGTTGCTACAGACAAATCCTCTTAAGCAAGATCAGGACAAAGATCCTGAAGCTCAGAGAGGAAACACAAAGCACACGATGATGGAGTAACACTGCCACCATGTGACCGACACAATGCTTCAGTTCCTAAAACCAGATCTAATGTGCTCGACTCACTGAATACATCAAAATGAATGAAATTGAAGAAAGATCTGAAAGAAGATAGAAGGGTCTGAAATTTAGCCAAGAACAACCGATAAATAATCTTGAGTTTTGTGTGAAAAAGAAGCTCTTAAACAGCGAAATTCAACAGCAAATAATTCGATTTTTATTGTATTTTGTGATTTGACATTAAAAAGTATATCACTCAATTTAAAAACATCAATATTTTTAGAATATTTGCTTTTGTGTTGTTCAACAGAAAGAAACTCATTAAGGCAAGGGCATAGATTAGCTCTTGACATTGGTGGGGACATACAACCCTATAGAGCGCAAGCATTGAACACCACAAATTCTGTTTCATGCTTTTAAAAACACAAAAAAAGTACTTAATAATATAAAATAAACACTTAATATTACAAATAACAATCACGTCCCATGTTGCAAAAGTCAATTTACAAGATTTTACTGCAGTCGCGCTTTGAGGAGGTCTGAGTGTAGAGAAATTTAGAGGTGTGTGACGCAATTGAAGTTTTATGCTGATTACTGTTTTTCATAATTATAGAGGCCAAAATCGAAACCGAATTTTGATTAATTGCACAGTCTTGGTTAATAGTATTACGGTAAACTCATAGTGAACTTGATTTTGTGCATGTGTAGTTTACTAAGGGTTAACGGAGCATTATTTTATTTTGAAGTCGATTAAATTATTGGTAGGGACATTTCAGTAATTGGTGGATATTGGTGGGGACACATCCCCTCCGTCCATGTCAATTCTACTGCATAAAGTTTTAAAACCACATGAGGGAGAGTAAATGATGAGGGTTTGGGGGAAAAAATACCCTTTAAAGGGAACCTTTACAAGATGTAAAGTAAGTCTCTGATGTCTCTAGTATGTGAAGTTTCAGCTCAAAATACTGCACAAATAATGTTTCATAACTCTTTAAAACTGCCCTCTTTGGGCTTTGATCCAAATTGTGCTATTTTGGTGACTGTAGCTTTAAATTTAAATAAGATTGTGCTCTTTTCAAAAGAGGGTGAAGCTACAAATGCCTATGTGTCAGCATGATGGCAGATTCAAAAACATGACTTAGGTCCTATGCTAATGAGGGAGAGATCATCACTAATGGGAGGGGTTTATCCCCCTCTGATGACATGTGCAAAGGAGAATGTCAATCGAAGCGTTTCTGCAGACTGTTTTTATAGAGTGCGATTGTAAAAAATTGTTATTATTACATTTTTACCATTTGAAGCTAGCTAAATTCACACAATGCTGCCACACAACCGTGTTTAAACCCTTTATAAAATCATTTTTGAATGATAGGTCCCCTTTAAATTAATTGCATTTGAAAGCATTCTTTTATTCAAGGAAGCATTCATTAAGACACTGATCTGCTGCCAAGTACTGATGGTTTTACTGTTATATTTATCCATAACACGCATAAACTATGTGGAGAATCAGCACAAAAACACCCTCCACGAAATTGACATTTAATTAAAGACAAAAGAAAAAATAATGGTGAAATTACTAGGAAATGTTTACGTACACTTACTGTTACTGCTTTCTAGGCAAATAAATGGTGGTGTAATAAACTTGATTTAAAGAGATTAAGGAGAAAGAGAATTTAAAGAGAAAGACTCAGAAAAGTATGTACTTTTTAGAAGCATGAATCACGTTGCTTTTGAATGTTTTTCACAATGCATTTTAAGCAACAACTCATGTCCACAAACATAAGAATCTAATCTGTGTGCATGTGTGTGTTTTCAGAATGGCCCTGGTTGTTTTTCTGAGTCTCCTGAGGGGCCGTTGCTGTACGAGAGCTCTGTTGTTATTCTGAGAGCTGATGTAAAGGAAACGTCTGCCGTGTGACCCTCCAGCTTCTGTCTGAGCTCACTTTTCCTGCACTACCACCTGCTGCGCTCACAACAAATACAGTAAAACACCTCCATGATTTTAACAAAAAAAAAGTATCTTCAATTTTTAAAAAAATGCTAAACATAATAATGCTAAATTCATATTACTATTATATTGCCATGAAAAACATGTAGTATAATGTTTAAAATACTATTGTATATAAGATTTTTGTCATTTGTGTGCATTAAGTACAGTATTTTGCAATCAATAATTGCATTTCCAACTGAAATAAAATATCCTGTAGGGGGGATGGGGTTTTATGCAACATGCTATGAAAGTAGCTCAAAAAATGCAACCCAGAGCTTTATTTAAAAAAAAAAATAACTCAACTGTGCAGGAAAACTGTGACCCTGGCGACAATGAATGAACATTTTCCCATTTTGCCGTCTGTTTCACTCTGTTGTTTCATTACATGTGGAGTGTCACATCACCTTCCTACGAATCGCTTGGATGGAGCACGTTATTGATGATATTAGAAGGAAAATAAATATAGTTATGCTTTTTTTTTTTTTTGAGTCAAACACTTCTAGACCTCGTAAAAACGCAATTAAGACTTTTAACACCTTTTTAAGGCCTTAATTTTGTTATATGTAATATTATAAATATATAAAAGGGGATCATGAAAGGAACATTCAAAAAGCAACTCCTGTAAACACCTTCATCATATTATTGTTTAATTCAGATTAAGGAAAATAATTAGATGACTGATGTCCATGTAAACGTAGTCAATATCTTTCTCCCCCGTGTTTGTGCTGATTTTCACAGCGGCATGTACTGAAACTCCCCTGTTCATGCAAACTCTTCCCTCTTTTGCAACTCGACACTCCCACCTTAACAAAGCTGGACTCACCCAATTTCCTGACTTTATCAAAATAGAGGTGTGGAAACACCCTGCTGAGACTGTGGAGGTTTCATGGCCTTTTAAGACTGACAATGCGCGCTAGCAAAATAAAAATTTTAAATTTTGATTCAATGTGGACTTGCCATTTGTACATACCTCATACTGAAAGCTTGCATCCAGCAGGAGTTCAGGAAGCATCTTCTCCCCAAACTCCTGACTGCCCAAATCAGAGACGTAATGCAGAACCAGTATCTCATCCTCCAGAAAGCGTCCATGTTTGACCATTGAGCGCATGGCCGTCTGAAATTTCTGCTGCAGGCTCAAGCTCTTGTCCACCTTGGTGAACATCATGAGAGCATGAAAGCGTTTGGGTTTTCCCTCCAGCTCCGCTCCGGCTCCCGGTCTACTCTCTAGATGTCCCGGCTGGATGTCTATGGAGAGATCGGCGTCGTCGCGGTTGCTGTTATGGCTCGCTTGCGTCTCCTTGATGCGTTTTGTGGTGCTGGAGAAGTTCTGCTTTTCTGAGCCGAAGTAATAAAACGCCACCACTGCTAAAGCTGCAGCGAGGAGAAGCACGATCTGATACGACCTGAACATGCTGATCCTTCCCATGATGCCCCACAGCACCCGCAGGACACCCATGGAGACACTTCCACATGCGCAAAATACAACAGCAGGCTCTTCCTTAAGTCTTGCTGACAGCTCCTAGTGTCCAATCATGGCCTAAATGCAAAAAAAAAAAAGGAAATTAATAGTTATAATTGTTTACCTGAACACCGCACACAAGGGACAATTCATCTGGAAATGAAAATTCTGTCATCGTTTACTGCACCTCCACTTGTCAAACTTGAAAAGATTCTTTCTTTAATTTAAAATACTTTGAAGAATGTTGAAAAACAGTAACCATTGAATTCCTTTTTCCACTACTATGGATGTCACTGGCTACCAGTTTACAACATTCTTTAAAATATCTTATCTAATGGGTCATATTAACTAATTTTAAGACACTTAAACACTTTTTTTATGGTTTTTAAGACTGAGCTTTAGTTCCTATTTACATAATGAAAATGTTTTTAATTTAATTAATTTTTTTTTCTTTTACACAAGACGGAACTAAATGGAAATGAGCAAAGCATGACAAAATGTAGAGATCTGGGCCACTAAAAATAGAAATATGCATACAAGTTTGAAGCAGTATGATAGAGAAAACAATTGACTTTTTTTTACCTCTTGTGTATATTACGGCTTCAGATGCAAAAAAAGTGCTGTGTAGCAAATATACAAATGATGGAGTCTTACGGTAAACAGGTACATATATAAAATAATCAATCAAAGCTGTTGAGTGTATATGGTGTAAATAATAAAATGCAGTTAATCTCGTTCAAGCTACAAACGTAATAACTCCTTGTGTCCAAATGCTTGAAATGCGCTTGAATTGTTTGCGCGGGCCTTAAAAACACAAGCAATTGATAAACTTCCACTTTATAGTGGTTTAATTTAAATGACCTCAGTTGACTATTGTACCTGGTCAACTACAATCCTGACCCTACAATGCATATCCTGCGATGTGACTATTGCGGGTTCACACATTGCAATATCGATGCTAAAACAATAAATTGTGCAACCATGATATCAACATATATTTATCACTTAATCATCATCATTGGATTCTTTCATGTATTAATATTGTGTATCTGGAAATGTCCACTGCTCGCATCCATAGTGCAAGAAAGGACACCATCAGACTTTGTTCTACTTTACTAATTTGAATTTATGAGACTTCAAAAAGCAGAAACTTCTGGTTCCAGGCCCCATATATATATTACTTTTTCTTTAATTATATAATCTTTTAATTTATTTTTTTCCTTCTTTATTAATTGTATCTATTTTGTTCTTTTTATAGTAATTCAAGGTTCCCTGTTTGGGCTTCTAATAACTTTTCTTCATTGTCGTTGACAATGAATATCTATCTAATATATGACTATATATCAGTTTTGAATATATATTTTTATTTGTCTATTACCATTCCTCTATTTATTTATTTTTAACTGGCTTAATTTTACCCTTACTTAACCCTAAAAAAAGATTTGGTTTATTGCCTTTTTTGGTTTGGAAATTTGTTTTATGTATATGTATTTATGTGTGTATGTGTATATATATTAGTTAATTTTATTTTATTATTTTTACTTGTTTTAGTATGTCCTCGTCATTACTCTTCAGTTTTTCCTTCTTATTGACTCTATTGTTGTTATTGCTGGCACTATTATTAATGCTAATATGTAACAGCATGTATATCTGTGCCCTTTGCTATATGCCGATTGTTTTTCTGTGTTCGAAAAATACAAAATAAAATAAAAATTTGATGGAAAAAAACATACATACATACATACATACATATATATATATATATATATATATATATATATATATACATATATACATATATATATATATATATATATATATATATATATATATATATATATATATATATATATATATGCGTGTGTGTGTGTGTGTGTGTGTATAAATGAAGCATTTCCCTCATAAATGCAAAACTGTAAAATAAAATAATCAATCATTTTTGTTTAGAGCCTACTCTTATCCTTTTGATTATCATCATTTCTTTTGGGTTGTGCAGTTTAATTCACAGAACTTCTACAAAGTATGCTGTATGCTATAAACTCGCAGACTTTTCTTGTCACATCGCATGTTTATTTTACACATTTAAAATATAAAAAATGCTTACAGATGGATATTATTCTGCTCGTATAACTCTGGGGTTAGTTGTTTTTAGAAAATAGACACAGACGTTTCGATATAATGTTAACGTATACTTTCAATGTCAATTTATGTGTTGAGTTTTTACAGCAAATGTCACATCCATAACGCTGCAATTGCTCATAATTATTTTTTATTTCTTTTTGTGGGGGAACATTGGTTAATTTAGTTCTTTGGTTTAAAATATTGTTCAAAATATCACTGTTTAAATGTAGAAAAACATAGTATAAAACGAGATTACCTCTCAAACACTCTTAATTAACTTACAACTTAAGTTAATATATTTTCTTTATCACAGAAAAAACATATACAGGTTTTTGGTAAGTAAACAATATTAAATTCTGGTTTGTTCCTGCCATACTTCATTTTAATGGAATCAGACATTTTTAAATAGCACACATGTTGAAAGGCCTATTAAAGCACGTCTTTATTATTTTTAACCATATGGGAAAATGTCAAAAATGCTCTGTGAAACAGCATTGAAAGAAACATATGAGAAAATGATGACAGAATGTTCATTTTAGGATAACCTATAGCTCTGAATATCATTTAGGCCAAATGACAGTTTCAAACAATACATGTGAAACGTGTCAGCTTTAATACAGCAAACAGCAGATGTTCAAAGTAAAGTTTTGCACATCCATACATGTTTATATGCAGGCGCTTTGCATGTAGCGTAAAGCAACAGTCTCTTACCGCCGTCACATGACGCCTTCAGCGGCGCGCGATACACACATAAATCATGACAAGAGGAGCTGCTGCTGCTGGAAGACAACTGGAGCGGTGAGTTATTAAAGACTGTATGGAAAAATATACATTTGCAAAAGCAAAAGAATAATGCAGACACGAGACATCTGAACACTTGCGCGTCTTACATCACCGGAAGTTGAACATTTCATAATAAAAGACCCGGTATCAAACATTTAAGACAAATTATTATCCAATCTTGTTTCCCTTATCAAGTATTAAGAAATAGGTTATTTTATTCAGTGGATAAAAACACTGTTAAATATTTTAGAACAACATATCTTAAATTTCCAATTCTCCCCAAGGTAAAAGAAGTACAATTTAAAATATTAAATGATATATACCCTTCTAATAGATTCTTACATCTAAAATTTAACTTAGAAAACTCACCATGCCATTTATGTAAACACTTTAGTGAAGACACAGAACACATATTTTTCTCTTGCAGCGCCGTTCAATCATTTTTAAAAAAAAGTACAAGACTGGTTGATAATAAAAAATGTGGATGCTGAAGGTTTGACTTTTACATTATAAGATGTACTGTATGGAATTACTAAAGATTGCTCTACTTTGCACGATTTGATAAATATGATAATTGTGTTAGCCAAATATTTTATTCATAAATGTAGATATTTCAAAACACCTCTATTACTTATTGTATTTATAAAAGAACTTAAAATATTTTCAGATGTCCTGGTTAAAATAAAAACAAAAATTGCCTTAAAAATGTTCAATTTATTTGTAGTATATAACTTGCCATAGATGATATATATGTTGTATTTATTTTTTATTTATTTATTTAATTTTTGCGTTTTCCTTTCACTCTTGGATTTATTTTAACTTGAATGTGTTTTGTATATTACATATTTGTATCTTTGTATATTATTTTGTTGTTGAGCCTTCTATATATGACACACAAGTTGTAAAGTTGAATCCCATTTTGTTGTATTTGGATTTTGTATTTTTAATAAAAAAATAAAATAAAATAAATAAATAAATAAAATAAAAGACCCGGTATCACATGAAGAAAGAAACGCAGCGTCGATATACGTTAACACCTGTGTTTTACAGTCTATGATTAACACACATAAATAAACAAATAAATAAATAAATAAATAAATAAATAAATGAATAAATAAATAAATAACGTATTTGTTACGTATATTCTATTCATAAAAGTAATTTTTGTTTTGTGCTGCCTAAAATGCGAATTGTTTTATTAATCAATGTATAAGAAGCTAATTTACTATCCTTACTATCCTAATACACTTGTGTATGACCACATAACTTACTCATATTGGTGATTACTGTTCAAAATAAGTATGTTGTTTCATGTTTACATAATTGCATTATACATTCATTAAATTTTCTTTTCGGCTTATATTAATTTGGGGTCGCCACAGCAGAATGAACCGCCAACTTATCCAGCATATGTTTTACATAGCAGATGCCCTTCCAGCTGCCACCCATCTCTGGGAAACATCCATATGAAGTGGTTACGAATTATTAGAAATTAAAAATCAAAGTGAATTTGTCTTTCTAGTCTGTACACTTTCGTTTTACTAAGTAGAAAATAGAAAATAAATTGTGTAAATTAATGTAACGTGATGCTATGATTTACATGTTTCCGATTGGCTACTTCTACTTCATACTTAATGAGGGGGAGGGGCTTGCTGCTCAAACAATACACAGACTTTGACGTGAAGCAGCAGCAGCTCCGTGTTTCCTGTGTTTTTATTAACATTATTGTCCCTCATCAGGCGGTGAGGGCGCTACATTTTTGGAGGCACCGCTGGGATGGATGCAGTGTGGGTCGGCTTCGAGTGATGACCTTTCGGCCTGATGAATGCTCCTTCAGTGTTCCAACGCTGCATGGAGGAATGCCTGGAAGAGCTGAGAGACAATATCTGTGTTCCTTATCTGGATGATACCTTGGTTTTTAGCAAAACCTTTGAAAGTCATGTAGAGGATGTGAGAAAGGTCTTGCAAAGATTAAGACAGTATGGGATAAAGTTAAAACCTATCAAATGTGAGTTGTTTAAGCGTGAAGTGCGGTACCTCGGGAGAATTGTGTCTGAGGAAGGAAGTAAAATGGATCCGGCTGACACAGCTGCCGTGGAAAGCCTGAAAGAGAAAAGACCTACCACAGTTGGACAACTGAGATCTGTCATGGGCCTGCTCAGTTACTATAGGCAATATATAAAGAACTTTTCAAAGATTGCAGGACCTTTGTACGACCTACTGAAACAAACAGAAACTAACAGAGAGGATTACAAAGAGAAAAGTCATCAAAAGTGGAAAGAAAAGAGTAGGGGATTGTCCTCCAAAACACAAATTATATGGACAGACAAACACCAAGAGATACTAGAGAGACTGATTGACTGTCTGGTTGAGCCACCTGTCCTTGCATTTCCTGATTTCTCACAGCCATTCATACTCCACACTGATGCATCAAATCAGGGACTTGGGGCTGTTTTGTATCAAAAACAAAATGGAAAATTAAGAGTCATCGCTTATGGGTCTCGAACTTTGACAGCTGCAGAAAAGAAGTACCACCTCCACTCAGGCAAGCTGGAGTTTCTGGCCCTAAAGTGGGCTGTCAGCGAAAAGTTTAAGGATTATTTGTACTATGCGCCCACATTTACAGTGTACAGTGACAACAATCCTCTCACTTATGTCTTGACCAGTGCAAAGTTAAATGCAACAGGATGCAGATGGGTTGCAGAGCTCGCAGACTTCCATTTCACAATAAAATACCGTCCTGGAAAAGAAAACATAGATGCAGACAGTTTATCCCGTATGCCACTAGACATTGAAACTATAATGGAGCAGTGTACAGAGGAACTTACATCTGATTGTGTTGAAGCAACTGTGCAGGCAATAGAAATGCAGGATTGTACAACTTCATGGACAGCCATGACCTCTCTTAAAAACCCAGCAGAATCTGTGGAGTCAAGCGAAAGATATTCAACTGATGAAATACGACAAGCACAAAGGGAAGATGCCCATATTGGGCCAGTGTTACAATGCAAGTTGATTGGCGAAAAACCTTCTAGACACCAACTGAAAACATTTAGTATACAAAGTAAAAGTTTGTTACGCCAATGGGACAAACTTACTTACGGAGAGGATGAAATCCTTCGCAGAAAGACAGCTACCCGAACTCAGCTTGTGTTGCCAGAAAAATACAAATATTGTGTCTTGCAAGAGTTGCATAGTAAAATGGGTCATCAGGGAGTGGAAAGGACCATGTCCCTCATTACTGACAGGTTCTTCTGGCCAAAAATGCAGAGCGAGATTGAACATTTTGTGACCAAGTGTTGTAATTGTTTGAAACAGAAAAAGCCAAGTAAAGAAACAAGAGCACCACTCACGAATATTGTCACCACTCATCCATTTGAACTCGTTTCCATAGACTTTTTGCACCTTGACAAAAGCAAAGGAGGGTATGAATATGTCTTGGTTATAATGGATCACTTCACAAGGTTTGCTCAAGCTTACGCCACTACATCGAAATCTGCAAAAACAGTTGCTGAAAAGATTTTCAATGATTACGCACTGAAATTCGGATTCCCTGAAAGGATTCATCATGACCAGGGAGCTGAGTTTGAAAACCAGTTACTTTCTCAATTAAAGAAAAATTGTGGAATTGCAGGATCACGAACAACACCATACCACCCACAAGGAAATGGGCAAGTGGAACGTTTCAATCGGACATTACTCCAGATGTTAAAGACTTTAACAGAAACACAAAAGTCCAACTGGAAGGAATCGTTAAACAAACTTACTTTTGCCTACAACAGTACACAATGTGAGGTAACTGGATTTTCACAATTTTATCTTCTGTTTGGGCGTTCACCAAGATTACCTGTAGACTTGCTTTTTGGATTAATGCCAGAGGGAGGGACTGAGGACCACAAGGAATATGTAACAAAATGGAGTCAAAGAATGCAGGAAGCATATGAGATTGCAAAAGAGAACAGCAAAAAGGTTTCAGAGAGAAACAAAAAGAACTATGATGGAAAGGTCAGGAGCTCAGTGTTGCATCCAGGAGATTGTGTGCTGGTGAGAAATCTTACACCTAGGGGAGGCACAGGGAAATTAAGAAGCCACTGGGAGGATCTGATACACACAGTTGTTCGACGATTAGGGGAAGAATGCCCAATTTATGAAGTGAGACCTGAGCAGGGTAAAGGAAGATCACGTGTTCTTCACCGAAACTTATTATTGCCCTGTGATTGTTTACCACTGGAGATTGAACCTGGAAAGAAAGCAAAATCAAAAGGACCATCAAAAAATCTAAAACCAGTCAAAAGGAATGAACCTGAGCCAGAAGAGGATGAGGATGAAGATTGTCCTTATTACTATTACTTACCTGAAATCCAGCCTCAGAGCCTTGGGCAAGAGATTGTTGAACTCAGAGAGCAGAATGTATCTGAAGCTCAGTCTGGATTACCTAAAGGGGCAAACAGAAAGTTAGTAAATGAACACTTACCTTGTGACTTGTCTGGTGAACCTGAAAAAGAAAAAGAGCAAATCAGTGAACGGACAGAACAGGATCAGATAACAAATGTTTCAATGGACCTTGAGGATATGTCTCAACAAGAAGTTGATGTGTTAGAGGAAGAACAACCTGAAGAGGCACCTGAGAACATGCAAGAAGAATATACTACTTTGAGTGAAAGTAGCACAGAGGCAGAACAAGAAACCAGGTGGCCTCAAAGGGAAAGGAGACAACCAAGAACATTTACCTATGATTATTTGGGCACTCCAGCCTGTTATAATGTTGGACATACTAACACCACAGCGTTTCATCCCATGCCATATGAAATGCAGAATGTAACTCCGTGGACTTACCTTGTGCAGCAATATGAGCCAGTATATTCATACATATATTGAAAGATAGAGTTTGTGGAGGAAAAGTGGGATTAGAAGAAGAAACAGACTAGGTAGTCTCAACTCGTACCCCTATTCATAATATGCAGAGCACACAAGTAATGAGACATACAACTACTAGACATTAATATCACATGATGACAAGAAATTATTCCGTTTTCGTGGGAGATAAACAGGAAAGTAATGTCGGGACGACATTTATTTTGATGGGGAGAGTGAAGTGGTTACGAGTTATTAGAAATTAAAAATCAAAGTGAATTTGTCTTTCTAGTCTGTACACTTTCGTTTTACTAAGTAGAAAATAGAAAATAAATTGTGTAAATTAATGTAACGTGATGCTATGATTTACATGTTTCCGATTGGCTACTTCTACTTCATACTTAATGAGGGGGAGGGGCTTGCTGCTCAAACAATACACAGACTTTGACGTGAAGCAGCAGCAGCTCCGTGTTTCCTGTGTTTTTATTAACATTATTGTCCCTCATCAGGCGGTGAGGGCGCTACACATACACCACAGACAATTCATCCTACCCAATTCACCTGTACCGCATGTCTTTCTATGGACTGTGGGGGAAGCCGGGGCACACGGAGGAAACCCACGCGAACGCAGGGAGAACATGCAAACTCCACACGACCCTCTTGCTGTGGGGCGACAGCACTACCTACTGCGCCACTGCGTCGCCCCATACATTTTTTTATAATAATGAATTAATTTTTTTAAAGTTTTTAATTTGTCAACTCTCATTATTTCCTAAATATGGCTTTTGTGCTTTTATAGAATGGGAGTTGGTAAACATATTCAAGGGTGTGCACAGATGGGGAGCATTTTTATTGATGTAGTGGGCCACTCTTTCCCAAAATGCCAGGGCCGATTTTTTGTACCAGTCCAGCCCTGGGCATGACCATTTCTCCTCTGGCCAAGCTTCTTGTGCAGAGCTGCAGTCTAGGCATCGGAGACTGGAGAATGCTGGACGTCCATTGTGGAGAAGCTGCAGGTGTAAATAGGTCACCGGCAGGTGTTCAGGCTGGCCCACGGGATCAATTCGGAGACTCATCTGTCACTGAGGTCTTTCAGGAATCAGTCTCACGCTCTCCACTCCTCCATGACCACCACAGCATCAGCTCAGGATACGGCCTGGTCCAGGATTATGGAGACCTCTAGAAGTCCTCTATAGTTGGCATCATCCTTTCACAGGACTTGGATCACTTGTGTTTGGATGACATTAACATGCACATTTACAGATAAAGAGTTGTATGGTTGAAACTAAAATATTGTATAAGATATTGTACTACACTTTACAGTTCATTCATTCATTTTCTTTTGGCTTTATCCCTTTATTAATCTGGGGTGGCTACAGTGGATTAAACCAATCACTCATCCAGCACATGTTTTACACAGCGGATGCCCTTCCAGCTGCAACCCATCACTGGGAAACACCCATACACTTCAATTCACACACATACACTACAGCCAATTTAGCTCAATTTTTCCTCTATACCGCATGTCATTGGACTGTGGGGGAAACCGGAGCACCCAGAGGAAACCCACACAAACACTGGAAGAACATGCAAACTCTTCATAGAAATGCCAACTGACCCAGCTGAGGCTCGAACCAGCAACCTATTTGCTGTGAGGCGAGAGTGCTACCCACTGTGCCACTGCACTGCTGTACACTTTACAGTAGTTTGCTTAAACCAGGGGTGTCCAAACTTGGTGTCGGAAGGCCAGTGTCCTACAGATTTTAGCTCCAACTTGCCTCAACACACCTGCAAGGATGTTTCTAGAAAGCCTGGTAAAGCTGTGGTCACACTGCACTTTTCTCCTCATAGACTTCCATTCATATGCAGTGTTGCCAGATTGGGCGTTTTCTTTTGCATTTCGGCGGGTTTTGGACAGTTTTTGGCCTGGAATCAGTCAGCTACATCTGGCAACACTGTTCATATGCAAGTGAATGCGTCAGACCGGAAAGGCAAGGTCATGCAGCAAGTTTCGCAGTTCGCTGCGTTGGAAAGTTCAAGCTTGGTGATCTCTGAACTGCGAAATCGCATCATATGATTGCATGAGACAAATCGAATATCGAAACATAACCTCTCTGGACAGAAATTTAAAACATGAACCAATTACTCGCTTTTTTTGATGTCTAATCATCTTGTTTAATCCTGCCCCTTTTTGTAGCGCCGTACGACATAATTTCGCAAGCTCAAACTCTAGTGTGACTGCGGCATATGAGCTTGAGTAGCTACCCCAGGTGTGTCTAATTGGGGATGGAACTAAACTTTGGAGGACTTCAGCCCTCCAGGACTGAGTTTGGGCACTCCTGGCTCCGGCTTCCCCGACAGTCCAAAGACATGTGGTAAAGGTGAATTGGGTAGGCTAAATTGTTAGTAGTGTATGAGTGTGTGTGGATGTTTCCCAGAGATGGGTTGCTTCTGGAATGGAATCCGCTGCGTAAAACGTGCTGGATAAGTTGGCTGTTCATTCCGCTGTGGCGACCCCGGATTAATAAAGGGACTAAGCCGAAAAGAAAATGAATGAATAATGAATTTATAATCCACGCTAGAAGTCCATCTTGTGTGTGCCTGTGTGTTTTGAGGAAGCCTATAATAAATAATGAACATAACAAAAACTGCCTGCTGTTGCACACAGTTAATGTTGATTAACAAAATAAAGTTAAATAATAAAAGCAACGAGTCGGAGACCCTTAAAAAGGTTTAACTCAACAATGAAACATCTATAATTAGTATGTTTCCAGTATGGATTGGTATGTCGTTAGCATGTCCAATGCTAAGTCAATGGCATTTTTTTACAATAGAAGTCTATGGTACAGTTGCTAGGGTGCTGTGAGTGGTTGCTAGGGTGTGGCTAAAAAGTTTAAAGGACATCAGTGGATGGCAGATTGGTAGTCCGAGTTTTCCAGATCAGTTTTTGGAAAACCGTATGTCGAATCAGTTGGAAAAGATACAGCAACCCGAGCCAGAGCAGTGTGGAGGTTTGGAGCTAGTTTGGTGGTTGTAGTATGAACAGTCT
The DNA here is from genome assembly GCF_052040795.2 of Danio rerio. Lineage (NCBI taxonomy): Eukaryota > Metazoa > Chordata > Actinopteri > Cypriniformes > Danionidae > Danio > Danio rerio. The sequence goes on from NC_141031.1 coordinate 37,369,193, forward strand.
AGGAGGAGACGCATGTAGAAATTAGTCTCAGAAGAAGAAGATTAAGTTTATGTAGTATAACAGTATGTTGGCTTTCTCACGCCACCATAATAAACATGAACCGAATGTAAATAATCAGCGTAACGGCGTGAGCACTTTTCTTGAAATACGTTTATTTGTACAGAGTCACATAACACTCAAAATATTGAAGACAGACTGGATACAAAGCTACGTTTGAATAGAACTGAGGATGAGGCTTTGTAACTGATGGCAGTTTATAGATGGTTTCTACTGAGTGCAGTCATAGGCCAAAAAATCCCTTACGTCTACAAATAATCCAAAATACCAGGGCGACTTTAGTCTCGTTTTAAATTTCTTTTTTTTTAATCTCATGCAAGGAAGGAAGGAAGGAGGTAAAGAAAGTATTTGGCCCGCTATATATAATTTCGTAATAGTGATAATAAAGTAAAGATACCTGTATGACATCAAGTAAAGGAGTAAAAATGCAACAGCAATACCGAGAGAGAATGTAACCACTCAAAGCATTCGAAAACATAATAAAATAAACCAAAGACGCCTTGACCTTCCATTAAATAGATTTTTCTATATCCTCCATCTGACAAACTTCACATATAGCAAACAAATGTACATTATTTTTTAAATTTCCTCTGATTTCACATGGTAAACGTTCTCTCTTTTATATTTACTGGTGTCGTAGAGTTCCTAACAATAAAGAGACTCCAGAACAAACCATTGAAACATTCACAATCGGTATGAAATCGCCTATGCAGGTAAACCTTCAGTGCTATGTAACATTGACGGCTTTGTTGTCGACACGCAAAGACAAATCTGAGCGATGACATGTTCAAGTACAACAACTGAAACTCATTAAACATTTTTTTTTTCTAAGGTTTTTCTAGTCATACAAAAAGACTCCAGAACTTCTGCATCTCAATAGTTTGCGAGTCATTACAAAAACGAAACTGTGAATGGGCTTTTTAGCGGGTCCAGCCCAAGTAGATCTGTAACCTGTACAGACGAAACACAAAAGCATGCATTAAATGGCTTTAGGAGAGCTAACATAAGGCTGACTAAGCTCTAATATAGCCCATCTCAGGCAGTAAATGAGCTTGTAGGGATAAAAACACATGCATTAAAGCGTCTGAAGGCAAAGAGAGAACGAACAAAACATAAAAACGAAGGAATACAAAGTGCAAGAACCACCTGCATACGCCAAGTGTCAATCTGTTTACTGCATATAAGAGTTACGGCAAAAGTTTTGTGTTTGTTTTGTTTTTTTTACACAAGATGTATAGCAAATGAATGCATAATTATTAAGCACTTAATGTAGACTCTTGCATTTCTCATTAAGCGACGGAGGGAATGAGCATCTGTTCTTTCCTTCAGTTTTTTCCTACATCTATCATTTAGATCTCAGGTGGTTATGCGAGTATGATCACTGGCTTGCCAACGTAAAACATCACGAGAGAAAAATAGTACTCAGTGCTCCTGCCAGTATCCATATATCCGCTTCAATAGCACGATTGCACCTCATTTGTAAAATGTACATTTTCACAGCTTTAAAGTAATGCAGGAACATGACAAGGGCTTTGACAAGAGTAGACATATAAAGAGAAAATATAGATGAATCCAACATGTATTATATTTACTTATCCGCACGCCTTTCCATTTCATTTACGTTTTTTTTTTAACACACAAAGTCAATGGGGTCCAATGTTGCTTGGACATGCTGCGAAATATCTTGTTTTGTGTTTTTTAAATTTGGAATGACACAGGGTTTTATTTTAATTTGTAGTATATAAAAGGTCCAATCGAAAGTGTTATAGGGAGCAGATTGAACGCAACACTGTCAGTATGCCCTAATCAAGGCACTTTACCTGACTCAAGAGGGCGCTGACTGGTTAGTTCAGGGGTGCCCAAACCTGTGTCCTGCAGAGTTTAACTCCAACTTGCCTTAAGACACCTGGCAGACTTCTAGCAAGCCTACTAAGAGCTTGATTAGCTAGCTTAGGTGTGTCTGATTAGGGGTGGATCTAGACTAGGCGGGATCGAATTTTGGCACCCCTGGGTTAGTTTGATTTAAAGCTGTCATTTAAATTTTTTAAACACGCACGTCATTCCATTTATTAATTTTTTTTAACACACAAAGTCAATGGGGTCCAATGTTGCTTGGACATTCTGCGAAATATCTTCTTTTGTGTGTGTGTGTTTTTTAATTTGGGGGTTTCATTTTGCTCTGTAGCATATAAAAGATTGAAATTGTCCAATCTAAAGTGTTATAGGGAACAGATTGATCACAACACTGTCGGTATGCCCTAATCAAGGCACTTAACCTGACTCAAGAGGGCGCTGATTGGTTAGTTTAGGGGTGCCCAAACCTGCATCCTGCAGAGTTTAGCTCCAACTTGCCTCAACACACCTGCAAGGACATTTCTAGCAAGCCTACTAAGAGCTTGATTAGCTAGCCCAGGTGTGTCTGATTGGGGTTGGATCTAAACTATGCCGTACACCGGTCCTCCAAGACTGAGTTTGGGCACCCCTGGGTTAGTTCAATTCAAAACTGTCATTTAAATTAGCTCTCCACTTTTTTGATTACCTAGTTTTAAACACGCACATCATTCCATTTATGACAATTATTTTTAACACACAGTTAATGGGGTTTAATGTTGCTTGGACATTCTGTGAAATATCTTCTTTTGTGTTTTTTTAAATTTGGAATGACACAGGGGTTTCATTATGATCTGTAGCATATAAAAGATTGATAAAGTCCAATCCAAAGTGTCGTAGGGATCAGCTTAAACGCAACACTGTCATTATGCCCCCAATCAAGGCACTTAACCTGACTCAAAGAGGGCGCTGATTGGTTAGTTCAAGGGTGCCCAAAGGTGTCCTGCAGAGTTTAACTCCAACTTGCCTCAACACACCTCCCAGGAGATTTCTAGCAAACTAAGAGCTTGATCATCTAGCTTAGGTGTGTCTGATTGGGGTTGGATCTAAACTATGCAGGCCACCGGTCCTCCAAGACTGAATTTAGGCACCCCTGTGTTAGTTTGATTCAAAAATGTCATTTAAATTAGCTCTTCACTTGTTTAAATCACCTAATTTTAATCAGTTTTTGAATTCTTTCAGACAATCTCTGCGTCTGGCAGTGTGTTTTTAGCTTAGCTTAGCATAAATCATTGAATAGGATTAGACCATTAGCATATTGCTCAAAAAAAAGTTAAAATAACGAGTTTTGAATTGAGGACATAGATCCAAGCCATATAGACCTACTAAACATAAACTTTTGACTTTTCATCAGTCAAAAAGAGAATGGATCAAAACTCTTCTGAATTTTTAAACACGATGCTTATGATCTAATCGGATTCAATGATTTATGCTAAGCTAAAAGTGCTCCAGCCAGACACATAGACCTGCTGAATGGATTAAAAAAATGATCAAATTCAACTATTTAACTCTGGGTGACTTATAAAATGAGGCTATTCCCAAAAAAGTAAAGTGTTCCTTTGTTTTTAAATCTTTTTTTCTCATATTTTTTAATTTAATGATCAAATATTGTCTGACATTGAGGAGACATTGAGGAGGTAAAGAATGTGTATATACACACATCTATATATATATATATATATATATATATATATATAAGCATGTATTATAATGCACTGTACTGTAGTGTTGTCGGTAAACAAAATGTTACCAGCGTCATCCACTTGAAGCATCTAAAAGCCATTTCACCGTCTAAAAAAACATCCATTTCGTCTGTAGAATCTTTCAATATAATGTCTAACTACATAGCACCGTCTTAATGCTTCCTGAACAAACCTGTAAATTCTGTGTAGTGGAATAAAAGTACCCAGAGATACAGCGACTCAACTGAGGGGGAGGAAAAACAAATCTGATCTTTCGCAACTGCTTAGGGGACAAGCGTTTGCTTTCTTCCGGCATGCGAAGGCAAATGGAGGACACTAATATCCATTCATACTAAGTGAGTGTGTTTTAAGGCTTCATATATCTGCTGCCAGAGCATTCGGATGGATGAATGTAAATCAACAGAGAAAAACACAGAAAGCAGATAACCTGGATCCCTGTGATGTTTCACACACTGGAACAGCAAAAACATCACTCATCTGTGAGCGAAAAAAATTTTAAATGTTTTCTTATTAGTGTCAGACTGATATATAAAGGCCTGGGTTATTAGTTTGCCAATTTTTAGCCATTTTGTTACCCATTGGTAGTCAAATATGGTGTCAAATATGTGATCGATTGAATCAGAACTCATCTGTTTACATCGCCATCAATACTGGCCATCAATAATAATAATTCTTCTGATTTCAAAAGTATCTGTACTGCAATTAAATAGTGTGTAACGTGCATACTGAAAACATGTTTTAAAAGTCTGTATACGGAATATGAGACTCGTGTAGTGCTACGGACAGGCCAGAATGTGAGATCGTAATAATAATAATAAAAAAACATAATGAAAATATTCACGTCCAGTGCATAATATAAGGTATTCAGGCTATCATTTTAGCTCGCTGTGCATATAAGGAAGAAAGGAGAACGAAATCCTGTCCGTCTATTGTAAAGGCCAGCGGGGGCCAAACTGAACTCAAAAGGGCAAGAGCGCAATTCCAAAATCAGCACCATCAGATTCGCACTGCTACGCCTCGGCTGCCTTTCAGGGGTTAGTGTTGGTTTTGAGAGGAAAGGCCATGTAGCAGACCAAGTTTCATACCCTGTTTTTTTTTTTCTTTCGTTTGTTTTCTAGTGTTCTCAGAGGTTCCGTGCATATTAGAAGGCATTTGTAGTTTTAAACAGGAAGACATGAACATCCCCACAAAAGCTCCTGAAGAGTGCAGAATGTTTGTTTTTTGTTGAAGGTTTGTTTTCCGCAGAAAGAAAAAAATATATATATATATATATATTAATAATAATAATAATAGATGATGACAAGTAGAGTTGACTCTCCAGGAAAAGAGCAGCACAAGGGGGAGAGAATAAAAAAAGTATGACAAAACTACAGCTATAATGTAAAACCAAGCTGGACAATGGCAAAAGATGCCTCATATGGGACAAAAAGAAAATAAACAAAAAGGACAACACCAAAAAAAAGATGTCCTTCTGGGTTGTTTTAGTGCTCTGAAGGTCATTTGTACATGAGGTTTGGGTGCCATTTTTCTCCATGGCATCAATCAGGCAGTGCATCCTGCAAAAAGAGTTTGGCTTCTGCCTGTTTTCTGGCCCTAAGTTCCACCATTGGGCTCAGTTTTGGGCATGGTGACGGATGGTGTGGAAGATCCAGTCCATCTTGGTGGTCCATCCGCCATGGTGAGCGTCATTCATCTGCTTCATGAAATAGTCCAGGGCTTCCTGCTCGGTTTTGTCTAATGCCAGAGTCTTGCGGATGTAAGCGATGTCGTCGAAGGACTGCAGCTCCGGCATTCCTGAGCCCAGCATCATTGAGAATAGGTTGATGAAGAGGTTGGCATGTTGTCGTATGGCCAGGTATGCCTTGTAGCACATCTCTTGAAACCTGCAGGGGGAGACAGCGAGACATTCTGAGAGCTGCAAAAATGAGTCCTGTTGCCTGGAAGTCTTTTTTTTTTTGGTTAATTAAAGATTCTGATATGTAGAGTGATATTTAGAAAGCGGAAATATTAAACTGGAAAAGGGTGACCCCTATAACAAATCATGTACTGTACGTACGGTATCTGCAGGTTTCTAAGAGTTATATTTAAGACCGTTTATGACCTTTTAATACTAAATTAAACTAAATTTAGGACCAATTTTATAGTACAGAATTTGCAAAAAAGAAAGCAGACACCAGAACAAATGACCATCCTTAAAAACGTGTTTACTGTTCTATACATAGCATCCTGTTTTGTAGATACTTATTTTCTGATTTTGTTTGATGATGTTCTAGTAAAGCATTGGCTGACAACTTTGACGTGATGTTTTCTCTCTACGTTTTTTAAATAGCTTGAAAGAAAAAACAAACGTAAAATTACATTAAGGCATTTAAAACTGATTGTATTAATGACAGTGCCACTTTCACACTGTGGTAAAAGTTCAGGAATCAGCAACAATGATACACTACATGTAGCTGTGTTTAAGCAGATTTCAGTTCGATTGCATTTTAAGAACCCTGAAACATGGATTTAAGACATTTTAAGACTAATTCAAGCATTATTTTTTAATAATGTATTTAAAACTTTGAGGATTCACGAACACCCTGGGCTCTGTTTTAATGATCTAGGCACAGAGTCTAAAGCGCATGCCACAAAAGCATTAAGGGTGTGTCTGAATCCACTTTTGCTATTTTAAGGATGGGAAAACACACTTTGCGCCCGGCTCATGGTTTAACAGGGTTGTGCTTATTCTCTTAAGGAGTTATGTGTGTTTTGAGCATAATGTGCATTAAACCAATCAGAGTCTTGTTTCACATTCCCTTTAGGAGTCAGTTTCGTCGCATTATGGCATATTTGCTATTTACATGGCGGACTTTGTAAGTGGAAACACTGAACGCTTCACTTGCGAGAAAACAGTTAAACAGACCATCTGCGTGAGAATAAATAATGAGTTTCCTCCATTCGGCCTCTTTACTTTACTTTTACTCTTCACTTTACTCCTTTACTTTCATGGATAAGGAAACAGTATTTTACTCACTCCACTGAAGACATCCTACATATTTAATTTAGTTTGTTAAGCGCAAAGATTTGTTTCAAAACTATTTCTAAATTCAGTTCTAATTTCCAGCAAACGAATAAATGAACAATAATAACGAAGTGTGGTTATATCCAAACACACAACCTATTCTTATGCCCCATATGGTGACGTATACATCTTCAAAACAGGACACGTAGACAAATCTAAGCTTGTTTTTATTAAAACCAATATAAATACGCATATAATAAATATTACTGCTAATAATAATAACATTAAACCTGCATAGACGCTTAACTAATGCACTCTGCACAGGACTTTAGACCAGGTTTCAGTTGGTCAATGGTGCAGTCTATTTCAGTTCCTCAAAATAGCACCGTGCCAAGACTGCGCCTTAACACATCTCCTTATCAGACCTGCACATGCATGCACGCACGCACGCACACAAATTGGCGCAAATGGATTTACTATTTAAACAACGTGGGGAAAAAAAAAATAAATAAATAGGGTTTAAATGGTCTAAAAATAGCAACAAATTGCGCCAAACATGTATTGCGCCTTATCATACCGGGTGTATGATAGGGCCCCCTGCATACCTCTCAATGGAAAAAAACGCATTAATCTCCAACAATTGTAGGCCCAACTAATCCTGATTTTTCCTGGTTAATCCTGGAACTTTTGCCAATTGGTGAAGTTTGTTCCTTGCCACTGTCTTGCTTGGTTTGGGACTTGTGGAACTGCACATTGATGGATTTGCTCTTCACTGCTTGGACTTTCAGCAGTGATATTTATATTACAGTGAACTAAACTAAACTGGACTGAAGTGGTTTCAATTCACTAGAACTTCTTCTGTCAAGCTGCTTTGACACAATCTACACTGTAAGAGCGCTATAGAAATAAAGATAAAAGATGAACAAAACATGATACCTTTTTTCCAATACCTGAAAGACTATTTCAACACTAGTTTAGTTTTACTCAAGCAAGTCCAGACACAATCAAGCCAGAGTTAAGACACAGACGTCCACTTCTCTGAGAGACACCGATAAAGAACGAATCCTGCTTTTCTGAAGTCTCCTGAAGCAGAGACTTGTTAAAAAGCGGAAGAGAGGCAGGAAACTTGGCAGCCGACTTGCTGTCAGCGTATTGTTGGAGGAGGAAAGTCTGCTGGAATGAAGGCCCGAGAGTCTCATTTTAAAAGCCTCTATTGTTCTGCTCAATCTCTGATTGTCTCAGACAGTTTGCTGACTGCCAATTACTATGTTAATGGTGAAATAACAAAGCATTTGTTTTCGCATACGTTCACTCTGGAAATAAATTGGCGATTTTTTCCAGCATACGCACCTCTCAAACTCTCTGGTTTTAGTGCACTCCTGGGTTCCTCCTTTGCTGATCACAATTAGGAAGTCTTGAGTCAAGACGAACGGCACTCGCTCTCGCTTGTAGCCAAACTTCTTCTTTTTGTGGTCCAAAAAGTGACCAAAGTCTATATGAAACAGCTGTAGGAACAATGCAGATGCTCAGTGTGGAAATACTGAAAATAACTGAATCAAGTATTGGTTTTAAGGCATAAAAACAACATTCCCACCTGCCCATCATCCTTCACCATGATGTTACTGTTGTGCCTGTCACCAATACCCAGAATGAAAGTGGCCACACAATAGCCAGCACAGGATCGCGTAAACAAGTCTATAGCCATGTCGTACCTATAAACATTTCGACTGGTTACTCCAAACACCTTCCTTTGTTTTTAATTGTGTGTATTTGGTTTGAATTTGAACTTACATTTCACCCTTGTTCTTGTCCTTTAGCCACTGATGCAGCGTTGTACTGTTAAACTGCAGTGCACCCTTCAGGCCTCCTTTACATTGAATCTGCATGATGGTGTGAGAACTTCTTACCACCTCGATGAGACCCACACAATCTCCAATGGACAAGCAGCCATAGGGGAGCATTCTGGGAGAGCAAAAAAAATTACAATCTCACTTAACACGTGGCAGCAGGAGAATTAGGACAATGTAAAATCAATACCTGATGCTTTACACGTTTAAATGTTTTAGAGCAACACAATAAAGAGGCTTGTGATCAGCCGAGGACAAAAAAGAAGGGAGACCCCACCCCTTAAAAAAATAAAATAAAATAAATAAATAGAAAAAAAAAATAAACAAAAATATGGATGGATGGATGGATGGATAGATGGATAGATGGATAGATGGATAGATAGATAGATAGATAGATAGATAGATAGATAGATAGATAGATAGATAGATAGATAGATAGATAGATAGATAGATAGATAGATAGATAGATAGATAGATAGATAGATAGATAGATAGATAGACCGGTAAATGTACATTTCATGTCAAATACAAAAGTCAAAGCCTGCTGAAATATTAATGTGAGCTGTTTATCCATTAGGAAAATTGACTGAAATGACCATCTGATAATGTTTTCCATGTTTTAATCTTATAAATGTGTTTATTAGATCGGTTGTTTTGTTCATTTCTGCACTGACACCTTGACAGAAAGATCAACATTGATCTGACTGCAGTCTCAGTACATCAGTTATTTCTCTCGATAATTTAAACCTATGTTTTTAATAGATTGATTGATTTAATAGATAGATTTTTACAAAACTTGACTGAAATGAGGCTGTATGAGAAAGTCTTGCCTCTCTGATTTATATTTGGTGATGATGCATGTGGATGTCAAAACTAAATTGCACCTTTTTGCTTATATTGTCTTATCGCTTATCATCATAAATTAAAATAACGACGTGACGGCTGAGCGGAATCTGTGGGACTCTGAAAAATCAACCCTGAAACTCTTAAAAATAACCCATGAAACAATGTAAGGAGAGCTTACTCGCACATGACTTGTTTTAACTTTGCTGTGTGAAAGCCAACTGCACCAAGAACAAAAATAAACATTGTAACAATTCTAATCCTCGTTTCAGAACAAATCAATCGATCTACAGGTGTAAAAGCACCCTTTAGTATAGGTCACAATTCATGCTATTAACTACTGGCTTATCACCTGTCTGTTATAAAGATATTAACTGTTAATTAGTAGTTATAATGTATGATCTTATACTGTTCCTTCCCAAAACCTAAACCCAACTTCAACCTTACTATTAATAAGCAGCTAATTAGTCATTTATTAAGCTTGTAGTGTTAGTTAATGGTTTGTTATTATTGTGAATTGTGACCTAAACTAAGGGTGCTTTCACACCTGTAGATCGATTGATTTGTTCTGAAAGGAGGATTAGAATTGTTACAATGTTTATTTTTGTACCCTTTATCTTTGCTCTGTTGCATTTATATATGCTTGTAATTTATTCAAATTTATGCAAACGCACTGCATAGGAAAAAGATTTGATCGCCCTTATCTGAATGAAATGTTTCCAAATAGAGATATTCAGTCAATCTGGTGAAATTATATTCATATCGCAGAAGAACAAAATAATCGCAATGTCAGATTTTTTCCAATCTCGTGGAGTCCTAGCAGGTTTGGTTATTTTTTTGGTTTCCTGGTCAACTATTCTCTCATACCTCAGGTCCAGACCCTGATTTTGCCAAATGTTCTCCATTATTCTGATGATCTGAAGCGTCAACATGTCTTGCCGCAGATCTAGGAAAGGGAAAAGCAGGGAAAAGACTTGTAAATTGTTGTTTCTTTCCATTACAAACTGAAGGGCGTTAATTCTGAAAGAGGACAAAAGCTGATCTGACCATCTCCGTTCTTGAAGATGATCTCATTGTTTTGGAAGAGAAGTTCGGACATGATGTCAGGATTTTCCCAGTTCAGCCAGAGCGGTCTCTTGGCAGAGGACATGATTCTGCAGTCTTCAAGTCTGCCACAGACACACACACACACACACACACACACACAAAAACAGAAAAATAAATCACAAATCAAATATACTACAAAAAGTTTAAGGTTTTAATTTTTAAAATGTCTCTTATGCTCTTATAGACTGCATTTATTTGATCAAAAACTATTTGTAATTTATTATTTGAGTGTTCTGCCAAAATCAATTTTAAAATGCTAATTTAGTGTTTAAAGGTTTAAAACAAACTTTTAATCTTACAACTAAAATGTTTTGCTGCTTTTTTATGATTCTTTAATGAATAGAAAGTTCAGAATTTACTTCATGTTTCACCGATGTTAAACTAAAATCAAAAGTCACCCCTGCCAAGTGCAAATATCCTTTCTCTTAGCTGTAAATACAGCACAGTGTGGTTCTCACCGTAGGTTCCCCAGCTGGTGGGCAGGGTTTAGTGGAGAGGTGAAATTTTGGAGGGCATCCATGTAGTCTGGTCGCCTCATCTGCTCCACTAGAAACTTCATTTGCACCTGAAAAGCAAAATAAATATACTATATTAAAGTCAGCAAGCAGCAGGGCAGAATGAGGTCTGATTAAGGAGTAGGGCAGATTATTGCATTTTAATTATCTAATATCTCCTATTATTAATAGATATTGTGTGAGTGTGTGTGAATGTGAGACTGTGTGGGTGTTTCCCAGTACTAGGTTTCGGCTGGAAGGGCATCCACTGCGCCCAAAAACATATGCCAGAATAGTTGCCGGTTAAATCCGCTGTGGCGACCCCTGATAAATAAAGGACTAGACCTGGAAAATGAATGAATGATAATAGATAATGACCTTGCAATAAATTAATTAATCAAGAACAATAGAAATGACTAGTAAATACAAAATTATGGATTTACTGTGCAACTATACCGTGTTCTGGAAATTTTCTAAACGTTTTCCTAATAGGTATAAGGATAGACTTAGGATTAAGGACAGGGTTAGATTTAAGATAAAGGGTTAGATTTAGGGTTTGGGTTACAGATTAGCAGAATAACTGTAAACATGCAAGGAATTGAAATCTGACTATAATGCATCTACATTGTAAGTACATTGCATATGGTTTGCATATTTAGATATTAAACAGGGTTTCTGCGGATTCACCAAATCAAATTCAAGACTTTTTAAGACCATGAAAAATGAAATTTTAGACTTATTTTAGAAACCATTTACTTACTCATATAAATGTGTGACTTCTATAGGGCTGAACATAAAGGATTTTTTTTAATGGCCCAGCAGAAAAATTAAGTAGTCATTTCTTAGTCACATATTTTAAATGTGTCAAATCGAGCCAAACTTAGTTGTTTACATACTTGTATACCCCCCCCCCCCCCCTTAAGTAAGTAATAGTTTTGCTAAAAGTTTTATTAAGATGTGTTGTTGGTGATTGTTTATGTAAAGCTACCCAATCGATCCAACACAAATCCAAAGGAAACTTAAAGACCCATTTAAAATAATTTAAGACCTACAAGATAATATTTCAGTGAGTTTATTCATTCAGTGAATTTAAAACTTTTTAAGGCCTAACATTTTGCTTTTGAAATTTAAGACATTTTAAGACTATTTTCAGTTCTTCTTTATAAGAATCTCTTTAAAATGGGGGCCTAAATGTGTAAAGAGTTTTTAATAATAAGGATGAAAATCCACTGTCCTCCTAATACCTGTCCATTATATTAAATGCAGGGTTTCTGCAGGTTTCACAAAGTCAAATTTAAGACTTTTTAAGACCTTTTTAAGACTATTATGAATAAATGGCATGGTTTGGCTAATAAAAAAGATTTTAACTTGCCTTCTCGAAACAGTTTTAATTTAGTTATATCTTAACCACATATTTTAAAAGTCAAAACAAGCTAAATCTAATTAAAATATTAGCAAAACTATGAGAAACTAAATTTATGCAAATCAAAGTTATTGTAGGAAAGATAATTACACCATATTGGTAAATAGAGTAAAATATTTAACTTTTATCAAAAGTTTTATTTAGATTGGATTATTTGGTGAGTGGTCGGCATGACTGGGTAACTTTACATAGAGGAAAATTAAGACCTGTTTAAAATTATTTAAGACCCACAACGCAAAATGGCATTAAATTTAAGACCTTTTAAGTCCTAAAATTTTGTTTTTGAAATTTAAGACATTTGAAGACTTTTTAAGACCCTGCGGACACCCTGTGAATGGGATGTTTAAAGTAAAGCCTGTATTACACAGTAGCTGAGGTATCCCACGTCAACCTAATCTAACAGCTAGGGTTTCACTTGCAGTATACGCCGAGGCTCTTCTTATATAACCTCACGAGCCGGCTTTTAGCAGAAGGTCGAGTGCTGAGTTTACCTTCTGAGTTTCATCCTTCTTCTCCTGTTTGAGAATGTCTGTGAGGTTGATGAGCTTCTCCATGGCCTCCACTTGTCTGCTCAGGTGCTTCAGGTACATGCCACACGCGCGGCAGTACGACTCCAGCAGTAGGCCAAACCGCTGACTCACAGTTTTATTGTGCATCTCTGACCTGCAACCCCATGGGAAGTTACAATTTAACTTCATTTATATCTTCAAAAACACCATGATATCTAGGACAGTGAGTGGAAAAAGGAAATGAGAATGAGAAAGAAAAACAAGCAAATGACGTACTTCAAATGCCAAAAGAAGAAGTGCCCAATCCTCTGGTTGGTGAGAGCTTTTTTTAGCAGAAATCGCACCAGTGGGTTATCAAGATACTGCTCGTACTTCAAAACCTAGAATGAAATAATGAATAGTTCATTTTGGGACATATAAAAAAAGTTCAAGATTTTTTTTATCTGTTAACCTCTCTGTCTTAGAATTCTGTATACACCATGTATACACTTTAATTTAAAGCATCTAAATTGAGCTTCAACCATCAAATCTATTTTGAATGAAGAAACAACCTCATCATTCATCACAAACCCTGTGACTGTCTAGGTTTTTGCCTCATCAGTGTGAAGTTTTACCTCAATGTTTAATCAGAGGGCAACACTTGTTTTTGACAGTTTTTGAAGGGAAGGGCATATATTCTAATGTTTAAAATACCTGCTTAAGAGTCAAAAGTTAAGCAATTTATGGCAGTATTCATAAAAGAAAAAAGTGTGTTGTTGTAGGGGTGCCAGCTATGAAAAAGGTTTTATAGCTGGCAGATCAAAGTTGACCTAAAGGATAACCATTGTACTAGAGCTGCACGATATTAGAAAAATCAAACATTCCAATACATTTTTATGCTATTGATATTGCAATATGAAAACAGTTTTACAAAATGTTTTGAACAGCTCTATTTGACAGCTTTCTGGGGAGCCTAACAGAATTCATGTAGAAAAAGTGAATAATCACAATGCAAAAAATAAATAAATAAATAAATAAATAAATTTCTACTATAGCTTGTTTCTAGTCAAAATATCAAAAATTTTTAGATCAAGAATATTTTTTTTGTTTTCACCTTTAGAAGAAATAAGTCAAAATAAAGAGTTTTACCTTAAAACAAGTTAAAAATGGGGTAAGTTAAATAATCTTTTTTTTTTTTTGCTTTGAAATCTAGATATTAAGACCAGAAAAAAGACAAATACTTTAAGTAAGAAAAAGATAAATATTATAAATATTTAAATACAATTAATCTTTTTTACACCTCCAAACATTATCATTTTTTAAACCTAAATATTTTAAACTTTCTTGAAATGCTCAGCCACGGGCCTTAAAAACATGTGCAAATAATAAACCTCAACTCTTCTGGTTAAACTTAGCAGTGACTCTACAAACCACATGCTTTCTGTGGCTCCTGGTCAACTATAATTCAGACTCAACATTCCAGATCTTGCTATATGACTATTGTACTATCATATATCGATGCTGAAACTATATATTGTGCAGCCCTATGTTGTACTCATCCTTCTTTTTTTCTAATGCTGGGGGAAATTTTAGAAAAAGTCAGCAAACAATATAAACACTAAAGATAAAAACATGTTAATTTTTTTGCTATTAAAATGGTGCCTGGGTCATATTTGACACATATGTCAACAGGAAACTTAAAACATCTGTGCAGCATTTTACTGTTCCATATAAAAATGCTTTGCATTTGTTTATAACTACAAATCATTACATTTCTTTTATATATATATATATATATATATATATATATATATATATATATATATATATATATATAACATATATATATATTTAATATGTTGCTAAGAAGACAGCCTAAGATGATAGGGTCAAGTACAGCTCCATCACTGTTCAAAGTAAAAAAAAAAAGATCATGCTTTATGATTCTGAACCCTAACACCACTGTTGTATTGGACCAAACAGTTAATTCTGTGAATTGTTACACCCCTAATAATGAGTGTATAGTGTCTTAAAGTGACTGCAGTATAATAATACATTATTTATGAATATAACTGTCTTTTCATAGAGTTAATAATGCATTATTAATGTGTTATTAATGACAGAGTATTTATAATTAAATTTATCAACCTTACCTGAACCAATTGAATGAGGTACTGCGAGAGTTTGTCATCGGTTAGATACTTCTCAAGGCACCGAACCGCAAAGTCTCGGATCATTGGATCAGGGTAGTTACAGTCAAGCAACTCCATGGCTTGTTCCGGTTTTATTGCAGGCCAATCTTTCAGAAGGCAATACATCTGTGCAACTTCATCTCTGGAATTCCACTTCACCGCCAGCAGAATCTTGGGCAGGATTTCTGGTATATTTACACAATACTGCCTGAAGTAGAAAACACAAGCAGTTTTACATGAGCTTTGAACACTAAAATGAGCAGAGCTGATGGGGTGATGGACTACCTGTGCCTCCATAGGAAGTCTTTTTCCTGCTCAGTGATCTCAGAAAGCGGGTCCCTGTTTCCCAGCTGCCGAAGTTGCTCTATATCTGCCTCTGTCATTGCATGGTCTCGTGCCACTCTACTGCTCTATAATTCACAAAAAAACTAATTAATAATAAAGTCCCTTTCAGGCAAGTCATTTCACTTGGTGGTCATCATTGAAACGCCAATTGGGCTGTATGCTTAGGCATTCTGTTTAAATGGGGACACATCAATTCTCCAAAATTGCTTGCCAAGCTGATGATTAAATTTTATTTTAGGAATCACCAACAAAATTAAAGAACAGCTGTCTCAGTTTCATTTCTAAGTGTTTTTTTTTCCATTTCAAAATCTAAAGAACCTTACGTCTGGCCTGAGCCCCTCACTCAAAGAATGGTTAGTCTATAGCAATCAATAATTGGCTCCTGTACTAGAAGGCTTCATTCCCCATATTGACTTCACTCCCCATATTGACTGTTACACTTTGCCCCATTCAAAACTATTTGAGTGACATGTCTTGTGTATTTTATACTCTTTGTTAATATACACTTGATAGATGCAATTCACTAAGACAAAAACTATATTATTAGAAATATTCATATACAGTAATATATGTTTCATATTTATAATACGCGTAAAACATATGTTCTGAGTATATTTATGTATATAAATACACACACATACTGTATATAAAATACAAAAATATAAAAAATATATATATTTACAAATAATCCAAAATATATGTATTTTTTATACAGTACAGCCAGGCATACATTTATTCAGACAAACATATACACAGTATGCAAAAGTATATATATTTTGTAAATATTTACTTTTAATTTGGGTGTGATTAATCATGATTAATTATGACAGTACTTAAAAATACATTTTGTAATATATACTTTATTGCAAAAGCTTTTAAAATCTGTTAATTCACATGTAAATGCTTCAAGATATTTGTGTTAACTTATTTTAAAATAAACAATTCAAATAAAGTTTATTCCCAAAATAAAGTTTATTAAAGTTTTATTAAAGTTTAAATAAAGTTCAGTCATAAATAATATATGAAATGATCATAATTATTTATATTTTATGTTAAAACATTTGTAAATATAGTAATAGTTGACTTTTTAGTTTTTGGCCACTTTATGTCATTGCTTATGCAATGGCAAATTTATATATAAAGCTTGATTCATCAGAATCGGTACTCTGTATCGAACGATCCCCATGTAACAGAATCAGTTCTCAGTATCAGCTGCAAAAATCCTGATCGGAGCATCCCTAGTTTTTACCCATTCCCTTCATCACAGAAGCCAACAAAAATGTTATCAATGTTTTTTAAATGTTTGAAACTGCTTTAATGTTTTACTGTATCTTTCTTTTTTCTCTTTAAAAAAAGCCTCCTTTCAAAGGCATTTAAACCTTTTCATTCCTGTATTGCTGTAACTAAGCACTCAGTGTACCATGGGCGGTACACTAAAACATTAAGAGATGTGAATCGATCAATCTCTTGACTAACAGTGTACTTTTAAAGTAAACAAACTTCAATCGCAGTTTAAATATTTTAACATTGAGTAATAATCTTTCCTAAACCTGTGATGATGTAAAAATGTGTTTCCTTCCACAGAAGTCATTTTAACAGGCACTGATATACTTCAAAGGCTCTTAGATGAATCAGCAACAATGTTATGAGAGTGAACAGGCATCTAATGTCTGGTCACAACTAATATCTAAGATAAAATCAAATAAAAGAGCGAGCATTGTGCTTTTCATAAACTGTAAGCAATGTGAAACTCCCGAGGTGACTGCAGACAATAGCAGAGATGTTTCTGATGCTGCTCAGGCTTGTAAAGAGTATTAATAGCATCGAGAAGTGTGTCGCTATAATTAATTAAGTAGGATGTGTGTCTGTAAGCTCACCTGTCCAGACTGGCAGTAATTGTATCCCATCTCTCTGGATATTATCCAGTTAGCGTGATCCTCAATTGTAGCCATGTCAGGGAACTTAACAGGTGAGCTGAAATAGTCAAACTCCAGCTCTAAACATGGGGTTTCCTAAAGCAAAAACAGCATTTACACACAATAAAAATAACCAAACAACATTTTATTAAAAACTAATGTATATTTAGCATCCATGCAACTTCAGTTTTGGTTATTACAATAACGTTTTGTCCTAAAAATGTACAATTTCATCTGATAACGAAAATAAACAAAAGACTGCATACTAAATAAAGAGCTTTGAAACCGATGCTCTTCATTAACTATGTCACCTCAGATTAGACAACACAGAGAAATCGTATTAAAGCTTATTAAAGTGGCTCAGTGCTGAAAAGAGATTATGTAAGAGAAGAAACCTTGTTAGGGTTGGAGCCTGTGACACCGATGGGGTTAAGCAGGTCTTCTAGGCCGTGTGGTACAGGCCACAGATTCAGTGCCATCTTTCCTGAGACCAGAGTGTGTGTGTAGTCGAACAGGTTGACGTTTCCCCAGGCCAGTGGACAGTGCTCCTGTAGCAGATCAACCAATGCGACATTTCACATCTCAGTGCCACTAATACATCGAGGATAATGATTTTTAAAATTGTATTTAATGTCATTTTCGTTAATAAATATACAATTAAAAACAACAAACAAACAAATAAATACATAACTTATACGCAATTTTTAAGGTTAATACATAACAAAGATTCTACATTTTTTCCTGTTGACACTTTGCTGAATATCTCAAGATAGGAGAGTTCATTTTAGGGCTGCACTAGAAAAGCATTCAGGCATAAGAAAATGTACCATATGTATATCGACAAATTAACATTGATTCATTCCATTGAATTGTTGATAAAACGAAGACTATACAGTTTTATTTTACAATTGATTATTCAATTACTGTCTAAATACAGTTCCACTCCTCAGAAAACAATAAAACGCTATTAATTTAATTTGCATCCATTTCATTATTGATTTTATTTATGCTTTTAGATTGTTTATTATACTTTATTCACTCCCCCTACAAAATTATCCTAATCAATCTAAAATGATAAATTCTTTCCAAATAGTTATTAAACTCATCTAGTAAAAATTAACATATCACAATATATATGTCGCAGAAAAAAAAAATCTTTCTCCAATATCGTGCAGCCCCTGGTTCATTTCATAAAAAAAAGCCTTCTGCAGTCATTAAAAGCCAGACAGTCCAGCAAAATGTGTTTTAAAGTGAGAGTATTTGTGCAGAACAAATATTGAGTGGGGTCTTCACCTTTAAGCAAAAAACCTTGAGTTATTCTTGCATGTCCAATACGTCATATGGTAAAAATAACTTGATCAAATCTAGTCTTAAAATGTATCAAAACACTTTGAAATTTCAGATTGTATTTCCACTATAACATTGTGCTTAGTAAGTGTGCATCAACTGTAAAGTTGCAAAAAGCTTCATAGATGGCAATAATGTCTGTTTAAAAAAAAAAAAAACAACGCACTGCAAAAATATATTATAATATTTGCTTGATTTTTACGAGATAATATAATAATTTTTTGGTGAAAATAATGAAATTTGCTCGCATTCAAATGTGTAAGTATAAAGTACATGCAAAACAAACTCTGATATTCACATCAATCTACTCAAAATTAAATAATTTAAATTATTATTTTAGCCAAGAGAGCTAAAAAGCAGAAAACCTCTCTTGCTTCCCTCCTCAGGCCTAGCATGAAAAAGTATTCATCCAATCACATCATGTTTACAATGAATGTATGACTTTTAGCTTAGAGTGCACCATGATGAAACATTGCTGTTTTAATGGGTTTCATTTTTTTCTGAAGGTCCTAAGTGTTGCTATTTTTGAAAGGAAATGAAATAAAATTTCAATAAAGCACAGCCCTCTGCCAAATGTTGGGCTGTTGTTCGCATTAACACAGCCATATTAATCAGAAAAGACATTCATGAGGATGCACAACCAGCAAGGTTTTATAAGACGTCTGTATAAATGCACGACAGAAAAGCGTTATCACCTCTTTTGCCCCCTTCCTTCCTTTCACAGAACAGATGGAGAGACAGAGACGAGCCGCCCGGGGGATGTCAGGAATGTACATGTCATAAGTCAGCCACTCGTTCCACCTGAAGACACATATCAGCACATAATGTTCCATTTAAAACATCTACACTTTTAAAAAACAAAAAGCAGTGCAACAATCAAATGATAAAATTATTGACGGACTGAGAAGCAATCGCTAGAAAACAAGAGAATAAACCAACTGCCTAATTGTCATGTGGCTTCAAGACTGAAGTCAATCTATTTACTTCTGTGACACATTGACCTTAGAAGTGACAAAATGTTTGCGTAAATAAGGGAGAAATTTTGAAATGATATTTTCTACAGAAAAAAAAGGGTGATGTGTTTATGTCACGACGATAAACAAGAAAAATGGCATTTCATGTCAAAAAGGTTGCATAAGATAAAGTGCCTCCTCTGACATTTAACACATCTGCATGATTTTACTCCATTACAAAAGACAAACGGAAGCTCATTTTTTGCCACAGAATAATAAATAAAATAATTCTGATATTTTGCCCCACAATTCTGATTATATAAAAGTTTATATATTGCAATTTATTCTCAGATTTGCTAGTTTTATTTTGCTCATTTGCAAATTGTGAACATAAGTTTTACATTCTTGAGCGTAAGAAGATTCTGTGCTAATAATATTGGATTTCTGCATGTTTCCCCAAGTAAATTTTAAGACTTTTTCGAGGCCATTATAAATTAAATTTCAAACAGAGCAAAACAGTAAGCATTGTGTCTAATGGCCAGTAGAAATCATTTTTAAGTGTCCACTCCAAAAAATCTAATTGCGTTATTTCTCAGCCACATATTTTACATAATGTGTCAAAACAAGCTAACTCTAGTTATATACATGTATTTAAAAAAACATGTAGCTATTAAATGTAACTTTGTTAAATGCTTTTTCTTTAGATGATTGTTTATGATTTAATTAATTTCATTTCATTTTTGACATTTAAGACATTTTAAGACCTATTAAGACCCCACAGACATCCTGTATTAATACTAAACTGAATTTACCAAAATATTTACTAAACAAAATAGGAATTTATTAATCCAGACAGACATTTTAGCCATAAAATTAGGCTCTTAAGATGGGGGAGATAAATATAAACTCAGATCTGAGTGGTCATATTAACAAGATGTCTACCTTTAAAATGCTAAGAAAAAAAAGCCAGAACTGCAAACAGTCAATTCTGAACTCAAAGTTTTGAGAACAAAGTGAAGAAAACATGCAGTTTTCCGAAATAAAATAAGATCTGAAGTCAAAAATGATATAAAAATTCACAATTTGCAGAATTGGCCATAGATGTTTTTGTAGACACATTCACACTCATTCAGTAATGATTCAACTGTAGTGTTTGTACGGTACCTCGGATTTGAACACGGGACACGCTGCGTGTTGACATTATCACACAACTGTTCTCCACCATGGTAGATCCCCGTCCGCACATAAATCTGAAATAAAATGTGACAAGCAATAAGGTGCAAAGCCTCTTAGATCAGAAAAAAAACCTATGCAAGAAAGGTCACGCAACAATAATGAAAAGCAACACACAACAGCTTCCTGTTAATTTACACTGCACAGTCTTACAAAACACTTCCAATTAGGGCTGCACGATTTGGAGAAAAAAATTAATTGTGATTTATCTGATTAAAATTGCAAATATACTACCATTTCATAAAAAACAACAGCTTTGATGTCAACAGCACCAAAGAAGACCAAGCATGATCACAAAGCACGCTACACTATGCCACTATTTAAAACCTCTTAAACATTGTTGCCATTTTTTCCAATGAAGTTGTCAAGTGTCCTGTCATATTAAGTAAATAACTACAGTATTTTAAATTCAATTAAATTAATTAAAATATCTTCGATATAAAAAACCTTTACATTTACATTGGGTTACATTGGGTTACAATTGGGCTTTTTCACATTCTGAATTCAATGCCTAAATATTAAATTGTTATTATGACTCCAATTAAATTAAATATTTTTAAAAATAAAATATTCTTAAAAATAAAATATGTACTTTGGAAGAGTTTACTTGCATTGTGATAATATTATATTGTCATTCTGGCATTTTATAATGAGTGTCCTAAAATGACAATAATATAATTTATCTCAATATATTCTGGTGTAATATATCATTCTAGGGTTGTCACGATACTGGAATTTGGTAGCAATCGATACTGAAATTTTAAATACATTAATTTCCCGCTAACATTTGAGCGTGTTCTTAAACAGCGCTGATTTGTCATTGTGTTCACATGCTCAACAGAAATTACAGTGCTTGACCGTGTAGGTCATCAGTTCACCGAACTCACCGCTGTTTACTGAGTGTAACCACAGATTCAGGGATACTGAAGAGTTTTAAAGCCGCGATTCATAAGCGGATCGCTCGTTTGTCAGCTTAAAGACAAACCAGCTGATAAACGTGACTTTGAAACGGTCCAGTGTTAATGAATCTGTAGTTACACTCAGTAAACAGTGATGAGTTTGGTGAACTGATGACCTTCACAGCCAATCCTAGTCAATTCTGTTGAGCATGTGAACACAATGGCAACTCAGTGGTGTATAAGAACTTGCTCAACAGCGCTCAAATGTTGTATCGATTGGTACTGAATTCCAGTATCATGACAACCCTATTCACCTTATTCATCACATACGAGCGGGTGCAGCCCTTTGAATCTTTTTAGCTCGAGACTTCCGGTCTCATTCACTTCCATTCATTTTTAGTCCTTAAATTTTTTACAGATTTTAAACTTATACTTTCTTATTATATTATTCTGCTTTGTCTGTATAGTCATGCACACACTTGTTTGTAGAGCTATAAATTCCTATTCCTAGGCATTTCTCCCGTAGGCGACTGAATCGAAAGTTCAAAACAATCGCAAAAACGAGCGTCCACTTTGAAAAATAAGATCTATATTGTACAACAAAAAACAGATATAATAAATATCCTATCTGTCAGAACTTTCAAAACCTATATGTTTGTTGTTACCACATTTGATAGCGCATTGAAATAATCACTTAAGCCATTTAAAAAAATTGCGTTTAAAATTTGATTAACCGTGCAGGCCTACTTCATGCATTGTGTACAATAAAAGCAACTTCAAGCAAGCACCTTATCAATGTCCCGAATGTTCACATTAACGTATGTTGCGCAGAGGACCCGTATCCTAAGGGTGCTGTTAATGGTCCAGAGAGATTTGGTGGAGGCCTCTCCGTTCATGTAAGGCGTGGCGGTGGAGATGCGGCGGGAATAGGAGGGCATGGTGAAGTTGTCCATCGGCAGCTGAGAGTAAAGACTGTCCTTGGACATAAGCATGAGGTTTGGCAAGCGACCCAGCATAATGCAACTCCGTACATACTGAGGGAAAGAGAAGGATAGAAATAGAGGGAGATTTTCATACATAAAGCCACATAATCAGCATATCTCATGAGCCCTTTAGTCATCTAAAATGCTCAGAGCTATTTTTAGCATCCCGAACAGCAATTCTTTTCATATTGTTATGTTGGGATGATATAAACTACAAATGCAGCCGTTCACTGAAACTACTCATTTGGATTTGGTGTACTGGCTGTTTTTTTGGGATAATGAAAGCCTGAAACAAAAACAGAATCGCTGCCAAAAACTTAAAATCGGAAACAACTAAAACCTCAGATGGCTAATTAATCAAAGCCCAGGGTAAAAAGCACAAATCTTTACTGGAAATAAACAAAAGCAACATTTGAACTAAAAATGACCATGTTTTCCTGAATATGAGCCTCATTTATTATTTATCTGAAACATCCTCCGACATATGCTCTAAAAGTCATATAATTATATATATATAATTACATAATTATATAATACATTTCAATTCAAAATATTCATAAATATGTTTGGATTTCAGCTGAATGAAACACTTTAAGTAAGTTTGTTTAAGCTTGATGTTTACCGTAATCAATGGTGGAAAGAGTACTAAAAAATAATACTCCAGTAAAAGTACCATTACTTGCCTAAAAATGTACTGCAAGTAGTGTAAAAGTATCTGTTGTAAATATTGCTCAAAGTATGAGTAAAAAGATCTTTTAAAAGTACTCAGGTGTATTACACTGTAAAAACTGATGCATTTACATGTAATTTGTGGATGACTGTAAACATAACATGCTTCAAACATCAGCGTTTAATGACAACGTTATTTTGATGTCCAATAACAGTGTCAAAATTGGTTGTTTTAGGTGGTGTTGGAAAGTGACCAAAATCCAACATCGAGCCAACATCTTTAACGAACGTCATATTGACATTAAATACTGACAGTTATTTGTCAGGTATGGCAACCAAAATCCGATGGACATCATAGTGGTAACGTCCACACAACCTCAAGCTGTAACATCATTATATGTTGATGTTTGGTTGATTTTAGGTTGGACGTTAAACATTGATGTTGGCCTGACGTTAAGTTCTGATGTCAACCTGATTTTCATTTCCAAACAAAATGCAAAGTCCCCACGACGTTGGGGTAATTAAAAGAAAAAAGAAAATATGCAATAATTTTGTATATTTTAAAAATATATTTAAATTTTTTAAATTGATGCTTGTATTTGCACCAGTTCTGCAATGCACGTCCCCGACCTGACGCACTGGGTTAAATTAGACTGTCCAGTCTTCATGGTTAGTCCATTACTTCCACTGTATCTGTTCACCTCGGGTAACAGAACCAACCCCATGACATTAGACAGCGATATTTCAAGATGGTAGCACCCTGGCTCTAAAAGCTACAGTAAAAAATGCAGTTTTCATCAAAATGGTTCCATGATTAGAGTTTGTTTAATATATTTTAATTAAAGTAAATCATTTAAAATATTGTTAAACTTTACAAAATAATGAAAACTTGACTGCCTGCTTCACCTTCACTTTAAACTGAAATGATTTGTTGTGGAGTGACGGAAACTAAAACACAAAACATATTAAAATGCTAATTTAAAAAGCACTTTCACACATAATTCGATTAAATTTGGTAAAGTTGCATTCTCATATGAAGCTCCTTTTGCATGGAATACTCTTCAAAAGCAAAACAAACTCCAGCCACTAGTCTCCTTAGGCAGATTGAAAACTTTATAGCGTGATTATTTACATTTAGCATCTTTTATCTGTCAATGCTAAGGTACTTGCTCTGTTAATTGTAGGATAATTCATATTTATCTTAAACCATTACATAATCTTATGATTTACTTTTACTACTGTATCTATTGGATAAGTTTTGGTGGTACATTTCGTTTTATTTAAGGGTATTTTGCATTGTTATATTGTAAAGTTTATTATTATTTGTTCGTCCAAAATACTCTTGAAAAAGAGATTACAATCTCAAGGTTTTACTGGTAAAATAAAAAGACTAAATAAAACAATAAAATAAATAATAATCAAAACACAAGGTAGTTATAAGAACTATAACCTTTTAAACTTTTTTTAATTAGGCCTACTGGTAGCCTATTTTTAGTACTGAACTAAATCATATAACCTTTTTGAGTTTGTTTACTCTCAACAATGCCACTTTGACCTGGAGTAACCTATAATCAGAATGAACAGAACAAAACCTGGCACTTTAGTGATGATAAAAAGGGCCTAAACGTACCTTGTACTGACTGATGGGGTACTTTTCCAAAAGATACTCGTCACAGCCGCAGACCTTCAGGATGTATTTGCCCTGATATTCCTGCACGCACATCTTTAGCTGCTCGGCTGACAGCAGCATGCTTCTGGTTTTCTTCCTGATGGCTTCGGCGATCACCTGCTCAGGTACGCAGTCGTGATTGATCTTTAGTGTGTACTTCTGCTTGTCGTTGTTGGGCGAGACGATCACCCAGATGACCACAATGATTTGACCTAGCACAACAAAGGAGAAGTGTTAACACAATCGGCTCTATTGGATCGACTCCTTCAGGCATCAAGCATGTGAGAACAGACAATTAATCCCACATGGCAACTGAGTGTGTTAAAAAAAGCCCTGGATATTGAACGCAGCCGAATGAAGCTGTCAGGGAGTGAATGTAATAGAGTTGTTGTGCTTGCGTTCCTCCGGGTTAAGAGGAGACAGTGGGCAAAAGCATCAAAACAAACATCATATGCTTCGTGACGACTACTACTATTACAACACAGGCCCATTCACATAAGAACGAAAACAACATTAGCGCAAATACAAGACTTCCTGGAATGACTCAAATCTATGAAGAGTACTACAGGGTTTGGTCTAGAAGGCATAACGAAACATTCCAGGTTATTCTCAATCTCAAAAAAATAGTAAGCCAATAATGTTGGCTTGTCTGTTAGCATTTGTTAGGAAAAACACAAAGAAGGCCCTGCAGGGAGAACCATCCAAACATGATTAAAACATGCAAATATCACATGATTCAGAAAGTATATCTTTGATAATGTGCTAGCATGAGGCTGGTGTGGTAAAGTTAATAAACCTAAAAATACTGTCATAATTTACTCACTCTACTTGTTTCAAACCTGTTTGAGTTTCTTTATTCTATTGAACAAAAAGAAATAGACTTTGGAGAAAGATAAAAACCTGTAACCATTGACTTGCATACTGGGAAAAACAAATACTATTAAAGTCAATGGTTACAGTTTTCCAACATTCTTTAAAACATCTTCTTTTGTGTCCAACAGAAAGCAGAAACTCTGCTCAGACGGAGGGAGAGTAAATGATTATGGAATTTTCATTTTTGGGGAAACCATCCCATTGACATCCATAGTAGGGTTGCACGATATTGGAATTTGGTACCAAACGATACAGAAATTTTAAAAACGTCCATTACCCGCTGACATTTGGGCGCTAATGAGCACCTTCTGAAACAGCACTGATTTGCTGTTGTGTTTACGTGTTCAACAGAAATGACTGTGATTGGCCGTGAAGGTCATCAGTTGCTTAGCGCTCAAATGTCAGCGGGAAATGGACATTTTTAAAATTTCAGTATCAATTGGTACGATTTCAGTATGGTGCAACCTAAATCAATAGTATTCGTTTTTCCGACTATAGAAATCAATGGTTACAGGTTTTCAGCTTTCTTCAAAATATATTCTTTTGTGTTCAACAGAATAAAGAAATTTAATCAGTATTAGAATAATTAAAGGGTGAGTAAATTTTCATTTATGTGTGAACTATCCCTTTAAAGCATGAACATACTTGATAGAAATAACTTCTATTTTTACATAATAAAATAAACCTGTAACCAATACATTGACTTCCATAGTGAGGGAAAACAGTATCGAAGTCAATGGTTACAGGTTTTCGACATTCTTCAAAGCATCTTTATTTGTGCCCAAACAGAAGGAAGAAACTCAACTGTTTTGGAACAAGTTAAGGGTGAGTAAATAATTACAGAATTTTCCTTGTTTGGGGGAACTATCACTTTGACATCCATAGGATTTGTTTTTCTTATAGAAATCAATGGTTACAGGTTTTTTTAGCTTTCTTCAAAATATCCTCTTTTTTGTTCAACAGAATCAAGAAACTCAATAATTACCTGCAGAAATATAAGTCATTTATTACTCTAACATTTTAAAGCAGAGAGCTCCAATAAAATATCCAAGGAATAATTCCAGAAAAAAAATGTTTATTCATATTTGTAACTGATTTACTGAAAGATTTGGTTTAAAACAGCTTAAAATATCTCCGATTTTGATACTGACAAATAATGACAAGTATAAAACAAAATTACTAGCAAAAGCAAATACATTGATTACTGTAGATGGGTCAACAATAACAGAGAAAATTACAAATGTGATCACTGATTTTGCATACAAGTAAAACATTAAATAATTGGAGGTAAAAGTCTAATGTTTCAAGCAAATGAAAATGAAATATCCAAAAATTCATTGTTATTTAGGCCCAATCTAAATTCTACCCCTTAGCCCTTCCCCTGTACCAATTCTCTTTAGCGTGAGGGTGTAGGGCTAATGGAAAGGGTTAGATTGCCCTTGAAATTGAGATTTTTCAGGATCACACACAAAACCAAGGGGTCCGAAAATTTCCCAGAATACGCCATCTACAATGACAGCATGGCTGCACACAGAAATAAGGAGATGCAGAAATTAATATTTTTGTCATTATTATGACATGCATGAATCCTAAAGGTAATTTAAAATCTTTTAAAAACTTTTTAAAGACCTTGTCAGATTATTTTAAGGTCTCGTCGCCACTTCAAGGTCTAATCAGTATCAAACCTTAATAAACAGTTGCAGTTAAATAAATTAATGGAGCACAACCATGCAACAGAAGTCTGATAAGCTCAGAAGAAGCAAATCTTGAAAGAATAAATTACACAGACGATTTCAGCAACAGGTTTCAGCCACTGTTTAAACTTGTCTTTCTCCAACCAAGAGTACGCAAACTTACATTTTCCCATTTTGCTGTCTGTTTCGCTCTGTGGTTTCGCTACACGTGGAGAGCGTTACAGCACCTTCCTGCATTTGTCGCAAATTACATGACATCACCTGGATGGAGAAGCTTGGCCGGACACACCCCAGCCTGAACCAATCGCATTAAGAGAAGCACGCAGTTGTTAATATTAGAAGTAAAATAAATATGTTTTAGCTCTTTTTAGAGTCAAACACTTTGGACAACATTGAATTAAATTTAAAACCTCGTAAAAACTTTTTAAATACCTTTTAAGGGCCTTAATTTTCTCATAATTGATTTTTAATACTTTTTAAGAACCCGTTGACACTTTGTATAAAGTTTTACAACAAACACGCATATATTTTAATATATTCATAACAACGTTTATGTTTTACCGCCATGCTTTAAAAAAACTATTAAAAATAACTCACTAAATTACGCTATCTATTATCCAAAATAATAACTCCTGTATGGCAGTCCCACAACATATTTTCACATCTGTCACTCGATGACACTGGAATACCCTGTCAGAAGAGTATAGTGGCTGGGAATGGCTTTTTACAGTATCTGCTATAATGTTTATGTAGCTTTCATATAGATGAATATAGAGCCACAGTGTAAATACACAGCACAGTTATGAGCTTATTGACGCATTATATCGTTATGATAACATGATATTGTTGCCTTCGCTGTTTTCCTGAAGATAAATGCCAAAAAATAATGCAACTGGAATAACTACAGCAGTTGCAATTGTCGATCTCATATAAATACGAGCTCGCGATGACATGTGATGACGTGTGCAGGTGCTGCAGTGGTGTCCCATTTCTAAGGGGTAAAAATTTAAGCCCTTCGACTTCACACTGTTTTAAGGGCCAAGAAGAAGGGTTGGGGAAAAATAGAATTGGGATTGGGCCTTAGATGTGCGTACAACTGACTTAACATACTTACTTTAAATATAGGCCTTATTAAATATAAATAATTTCATTTAAAACAATATTATACACAAACTAGTGTTGAATGACACTTTATTAGGTACATTTTGCCCTGAAAAACTAATCCTTGAAAATTTTAATCTATTTTAATTTTATAATTTTATCATAATTTTAATCCTTGAAATCCATTTTATTCTGACAATTTCAATGTACAATTTCATAAACATTATTTATTTCATATTGTATATGATGATTCAACTGTCATCTCATGTCATCACTAAAAAAACTTCACAAAACCTAAAAAAACTGCATAAAAATAACACGAATGGCAAAGACATGATGAGTTCTCCAAACCGTTTCCATAGAAATTAAACTGAGAACACCCAAAATGCCTAAAATACAGAAGTGCCTAAAAGGTTGTCTCACTTCTTGTAAACTATTTAGAGAACATCAGAGTTTTCTCGTTTTACCTTATAGGGAAAATGTAAGTGTTGCCGGCAATGCAGATATGCTGTCTCGATGCTAGGCTGTTCTGAACAGTTATTATACCGCTATGCAGTGACTTACAGGCCACCTATCAAATGCATGAAGTCACTGACATTCCAGTCCCTAAATGTAGGTCTTTTCAGGTTCCCCCATTAAATCTGGAGAAGAAAAGCAAACACACAATCCTCTGGGAAATTAAACAACCTTACCTTTGTCTAATTTGCCATATATATGCTTTGGAAGCTCTGGTGAAGACTCCACGTTAGGAGGATAAACGTATAGTGCTCGACTGTGTGCCCCGCTGGCGTCCCGCAACTCTACTGAGTCCTTGCAGACATTAAGGATATTTCTCCTGAAGTCCTGCACCTCAGGATCCTTCACTAGATCAAACTCACACACTGGCATGCCAATGGCAAAACCTGAAAACATAACAAACATTGCCTTAGGACAAGGTCAGCACAGAAAAGTCATAAAATTGTTGACTGACCGACAAATAATATTATATTAAGGTCCCAGTAAAAAAAATAAAAAAAAGTCAATAATGATGATAAACTATGGATATTTATTTTTTCAACCTATTCAGCATCTTTCATCTCATTATATGAATCCATAAACATTTCTAGAGCTGTCCTGAGGGTGCTTTCACTAGCTTTTCATAGTTCAGTCAATCACACACTGAAACTGAAAAATCTCCAGGACAAACTATCAAAACAAAAGCAATTCTAAAATTTATATTACTATCGTATACCATAAAGTAGGGCTGGGTGATATGAAAAAAAATATATAGAATTTCACGAAAAAAGTCATCTCATAACATGATAGCAATATAGACCATGATACAGTACCATTTCTGTAAATTTAATCCATTAATAGCTTCTATATATTGACGACATGTAAAATACAATTTATTTTTATACATTTTTATTATATACTCAGAATTGTACTCATTCATTTTTGATCATGTTTCTCACTTTATTTAGATCTTCACAGCAAATGTTTGATTAAAAAAATATTTAAAAAATATTAATACAATATATTATTAATATATTTTTTTACGCACAAATAAATCATTCGAACATTAAAGAAAAGATAGTGCTTTATTAAATATCCTACTGTAAATATCACAACTCAGTTTTTGATTAGTAATGTGCATTGCTGCTAGCACTTCATTTGATTTTCTCATTATTTTGATTTATTTTGAACCCTCAGATTGCAGATATTGTAATAGTTTTCAGCTTTCATGTGATGTTTATAATCTCAATTTCTGGTTTTGTGGTCAAGTCACATTTATTAATTCACATACCATTTGTGATGATACATTTGTAATAAATCATAATACAAACAGGAAAAAAGAAAAATAAACACCAGATATGGAACAAGCATTAGCCAGTTCTAGCATTTAGTAGATCAGAGTAGGCAAGGGCTGGTATAAGGTATGATAACCTTGGATAAAAATATCACGGTTTCACAGTTTTTTGACTACTGCTCTAAAATATACACTAACGATGGGATCAGTAGGATTTTTAAATGTTTTAAAATAAGCTTCTTCTGCTCACCAAGCCTGCATTTATTTTATTAAAAACACAGTAGAAATTGCAAAATTATAAAATGCTCTTGGACTATAAAATAACTGTTCAAAAGCAGTTTATCATTTCATTTATTCATTTATTCCAGTAATTTTAATGATGAATTTTTAGCTTCATTACTACAGTCTTCAAAGTCACATGATCCTTCAGAAATCACTCTAATAATTAATTATTGTTATTATTAATGATAAAAGTAATAAAAGCAATATTGACTCAGGTAATAATTTCATTTGAAACTACATACATTAAGAAAGTTGAGCAATTCCATGCAAATGTCAACCTTGCCATGAAAAAAAATTTATTTTCACTAAAATACAGAAACCGTTTCTGGGTTTTTTGTGTAAGCAAGTATTTACAGTACTTTAAAAATACTCAAAAATGCATCTGTCAAGGTTTTCAAACTATTCTATTTGATTTACCAAAGTCACACAAGTGGCAATTTCACATCAGTCACATCACTAACAGAGAGATGTCACATCCATAACGACACTTTTTTTCTCATAAATGTGAAAATATTAAATAAATTGAAACGAATCATTTTTGTTTTATAGCGAGCCAACTCTTATCCTTTTGATTATTATTGTTTATTTGGGGTAGGGCTGTGCAATTAATCAAAAATCTGATTTCGATTATGGCTTCTAACGATTATGAAAAACCATTAACCGAGATAAACGATTATTCCATTATTTACCGCCCCCTGTCCAGTTGTCCTCACTTGTTACTCTTAAAAGCGCGAAAGACCGCATGCTTTTGTGTGTGTAGCGCGCAGACAGCTGAGCAGATAGCACACACATCTAAAGTCATTAACGTGAGCACTTTAATGTTCAAATAGTTGTCAAAACGCAGTGTTTAGTGATTATTCATATTAACCCTCATTTTGTAATAAACAAACGAGTTGAGAATCAAAAGACACTTGAAAGCGAAACCATTAAAGTGACAGAGCACAGCTGCCGCCTGTTTATCATGATTAATAAAACAACGAGAAAATATCTCTTTGCTCTTGACTGAAGACTTTTGTAGCTAAAGTGTTTTTCTTACGGTGAAGAAGCTAAAAGCAAAGTTTGTTTCATATTTTTATTTTATTGTATTTATTTCTCTTTCCTTTGCAGGGAGGAAAATAATATATGCAGTTGAAGTCAGAATTATTAGCCCTCCTGAATATTAGCAACCTTTTTCCCCCAATTTCTGTTTAAAGAAAAGAAAATTTCTGATCATAATAGTTTTAATCATTAATTTCTAATAACCGATTAATTTTGTCTTTGCTATGATGACAGCTCATAATATTTTAGTAGATATTTTTAAATACAAACATTCAAATTCAAAGTGTGATTCAAAAGCTTAATTAGGGTAATTAGGCAAGTCATTATATAAGAGTAGTTTCTTCTGCAGACAATCAAAAATATATATTGCCTAAAGGGGCTAATAATATTGACCTTAAAAGAGGTTTCAAAATATTTAAATTTGCTTTTATTCTAGCCAAAACAAAACAAATAAGCTTTTCTCCAGAAGAAAAATATTAGATTTCGATAAAGTATGTTGTTACAGTAAACCCGCAAACTTTTTTTGTCACATCCATAACGCATGTCTATTTCCCATTTAAA
The DNA here is from genome assembly GCF_052040795.2 of Danio rerio. Lineage (NCBI taxonomy): Eukaryota > Metazoa > Chordata > Actinopteri > Cypriniformes > Danionidae > Danio > Danio rerio. Next base: position 37,401,593 of record NC_141031.1, read on the forward strand.
GTACAAAACATGTTTACAGATTGATATTTTTTTGATCCCTTAACTCTGTGGTCAGTTGTTCTGGAAAATATGAACAAAAGTTTCAATATAATGGTAACATATACTTTCTATGTGAATTTATGTTTTGAGTTTTTACTGCAATTGTCACATCCATTAGGTTGGAATTGCTCAGTTATTTAACTTTTTTTTTTAAGTAATTAACAATTTCAATTTTTTTTTCATTTAATAAATGCCGCCTTAATGAACAGAATCATTTACTTAAAAAAAAAAAAAAAAAAAAACGGGAAAAAATCTGACCTTAAACTTTTGAATGGTAGTGTATTCTAGTTAAATGTCTGGGTAAAAAACTAAAAACTTTTTTCTCCTTTGTACACATTATATTTTATTTTGAGCAAGATTTAAAATATTTTGGAGCAGTAAACGTGTCGGGTAAATTATTCAAATCAATCATTGACTTCTGCTGTCTTCATTAGTTTCAAAAACATCGATTTTTTTTGACAATTTAAAGCAGCATCTTCGGAAATCATTTCTGCTAGAGATCCTGTTGTCCTAAAAAAACATAAATGAAAAAATCTTACATATACCTTAAAAATGGTATAGCAAAATTTTTTGACGGTTTTAAAACCTTGACTTTTCCAAATCATGGAATAGCTTGAAAATGGTTATCATCCCATGTCTAGATCAGAGATGCCCAAACTACAGGGTCCTCAGGCCAATGTTGGCCCTTTGTGTCCTTTGATTTGGCCCGCCAAAGCCCAAATGATTGGGAAAGGTTGGGGAATATCTTTAACAAAGATTTTCATTTTCTATTTTAAAGTAACCTTTTGTTTGTTTGTTTGTTTGTTTTATTGTTGAGCTACAAAATAATATAAATATTTACATTTACATATGTAAATGAATCCGATTTTTAAAAAATGTGCTGTCACCTAACAAATAGGGGACATAGCAGAAGACATCAGTGTGCAAATAAAGGCAAATTCAGCATGACTAGTGCATTCGCCATTGAACTTCACTGTTTTTATAAATGGATTTTTGTTTTAATGGTTTTATTGTAATAAGTTAGTTAATATAATTAACATTTTCAAAAAAGTATAATGCATTAGTAAGTAAGTAGAAGTAATGTTTATTATTTATTTATGAATATTATGAAATAATTTAGGAAAATACCCATGGCCACTTCTTACAGTTTGCTATATTTACTTTCGGCCCACAGCTCTCAATCAAGCTTGGATTTTGGCCCCTCATAACAAAAAGTTTGGCCACCCCTGTAGTAGATAAAAAAAGCTGCCAAAGTTTAAAGTCTTACCAATTTCTCTGTTGAGGATCTTTTCCTCTCTGTTCCCTACAGGTTCGATAACTTTTAGGAATGGCTGGAAAAGCCGAAGGTCGCAGAGTCTTCTGGTCTCATCGTAGAACTCCTCTCGCTCTGCCTCTTGCGTTACACTGACGAAAATATAAGAGGTCTCCTCCTGCAGCAGATGGTGTAGGGGGTATTTCCTAGCCTCCTTAAACAGTTCATGTTTGATTGTTATGAGCGTAGCCTCCCGGAGGCACTCTAGTGTCAGGATCATGCCATTGGGCAGCAGACAGTCCACCAAAATCCTGGGGGGCATCAAATGGATGCCCCATAACTCTCCGGAAGAGGGTCTTGGAGGCATGATTTGTAATCCTCACAAAGTCAACAAGGGAAGCAATAATTGTCAACCTCCTTCTCTCCTGAAAGAGAACAGGATAAATACAGTAAGTTTTGGCAACAACTTTGACATCACACATTGTTTTCCATAACAATAAGATTAACAGATAAGACTAATATGATAAGACAAAATGTTCAAGTCAGCATATCCTGAAACAAACAGTTGTTTTATCAAAAAAGAACCAAAACTGATTGATCAATGTGTTGTCATTTACAGTAAAAACTAGGGAAAAAAAGTCCTTTCACTACTGAAAATATTTTGCCTTTGGTTTTAAGTATTCAAGGCATTGTATAAAAAAAAAAAAAAAAAACTGTTATTAACTGTTATTATTTCTGTTTACTTACGGTTGTGAATTGCACTATGGAATGTTGATATCTGCTCTGTCGACTTTTGATGTTGAAAATTCAATAAATTCAGTTTAACAAAGTGATTTTCATTGACATTTTTTAGTTTTTGAAATAATATACGGTATAAGAAGTAATATATAGACTGAACTATGAGTTAACAAAATTATTTACTTAACCTGTGCCTCTGCAGACGTAGAAGTTCATTCATGCTTATAATAACAGTTGCTTTTGTATCATCAAATTGCAGTGCTCATTATATTTCAAATAGTTTGGATTAGGGCTGCTCGATATTGAAAAAATATGATATTGCAATATTTTATTTTTCTGTGATATTGTGATATGAACGCAGTTTCACAAAATAGTTTGAAAAGCTCTATGTAATAGTTTTCTGAAGAGTCTATAACATTATTCAGAATCAGATACAGAAATTAAATAACCAAATTAGAAAAAAATGCTTTTCTTACTTTGTTTTGTCTCATTTCCACACCAAACATTAAAAAATTCTTAGAGCAAGTAAAAATATTGTTTGTTTTTATCGTAAGAATAACTTTTTAAGAAATTTAAGTCACAATTAGGACATTTTCCTCAAAACAAGCTAAATTATCTGCCAATGGAGTGAGTGGAATAATCGAGTTTTTGCTTTGAAATGTAGATATTTGGAATAGAAACAAGACAATTCTAAGAAATATTTTTTTATGCATAAATCATATAAATTCCTTATAAATACAGTGACTAAATAAAATTCTGTAGCTCCTGCTCAACTATAATTCAGACTCCACATTGCATATCTTTGCGATGTGACTATTGCACATGTGCACATTGTGATATCGATGCTAAAACAATATATTATACAGCCCTAGTTAGAATCTACATCAAATAACTCAAATATAATAAATTAAAAAATAAACAGTAACAGAAAACTGTACATAATTAAAATATTTGCAAAAATAATTCCACTAGATTGCTATATCAGGGTTTCCACAGGTTTCATTAAATCAAATGTAAGACTTTTTAAGACCATTTTAAGACCATAATGAAGGAAATTCAGACTTACACACAGCTAAACACTAAAGATTTTTTAAATGGTCAAGATAAAAAATTTAAAAAGCATTAAAAACAAACATTATTGTAAGGAAGATAATTAAATCATATTAATAAGCAAATAAAGTTAATAAATAAAAGTTTCTTGAAACTTTTATTTAAATATATTGTTAGTGATTGGACGAGTGTCAGCCCGATTTGGTAAAGCTTTACATAGACATAGGAGTATTTAAAACCATTTAAAATGATTTGAGACCTACAACACAATATTTCAGTGGATTTAAGACTTTTTTAAAATTTAAATTAGATTTTTGAAATGTAAGACTTTTTAAGACGCGTATACTCTGTATATTTAATCAACTTGTTTTATTAAACTGATACCAAACATTTTATACGCTAATTAAAACACACAAACACCCAATAACAAACAATCTAGTACTAAACCATGAGGCAAACAGAGTTATTTGATGCAGTCACATCCCTGACATCAGCCTTAAAAAAACATCCTTACAGGAAGTTCAGCACAACCCAACATCTGAGTCACTGAGCAATGACAGGAATGTATCACTCAGTAAGAGAGGAGAGATATTTCCACTCAACACAAAGCCAAAAACATTTGGCACTTCATACTCTACTCTAGTGGATGACTTGTTTTTCCCTGCAAACACGGGCCAACAAAAAGACACCGGGATACATCTCCTGGGTGTAAAGCTTCCGAAAACGATTCACTAATCTTACAAACAAAATCTTTCGCCATTTTAAAACACCTCAAATGTTTTATCTGAAATATCTGGATTTTTAAACTAGACCGTAAACACATCAGATCTCATCTATCCTCATATGTAGTTCTTCTGGTTTATTTATGCAAAACACCATGCAAATATTCATGACAGAGATTTGTGGGTCTTTGTTACTTTATGGTTGTAACCGCTCCACATTTTAACACTTTCTTTTAACACCAGATAACAGCAAAAGACAAATCAATATTTACAACATAAGATAGAGGTTTTTGTGCTTACCTTGGTCTGTTGTTAGGGACAGTTGTAAATGTAAATGTCCGTCATATTTCAGACCTTCATTTGATCTGTTTATAGCTTCTCTTCAGATTCAATGAATTATACTGTAACAACAACAACAAAAAGATAGACATTCAGTGGCTAGCGGAAAGTGAACCTGCTCACTCGGTTTACTCAAAACAACTGAACCAATGCCTGTGCCAACACTACCAACAACAACAATCCTCCACATCAGTGTTTAGACTGACATAGATGGGAAGATAATAAGATTAAAAGGTTTATCATTCTTGCATATGAATAGCCCCAGCCACAATGACAATGGAAAGCACTTGCTGCAACAGTTAATAGACATATAAGTCTCGTTTATAAACGATATACTAGAGTTAAACTCGAGTTTATTCATATTTAACAAAACTGAATCATGACGGAGCAGAAACATAGACTAACGTTACTATAAACCGGCTTCATTTTACAGCGTAAAACAGAAGTTTGACAAATAAAGAAGTCGATATATTTTAACATGAATTATATAAGTAAACACGTTCATTAAGAATGTAAAAAAATATATATATATAAAATTAATTTCGGAAGGTTAATATCCATGGCATAATTAGCCTGATAGCCAAGTAGCAACCCCATATAAAACAACCAATTAAGCGTAAATGTATTATATTCGTGTTGGAGAGTTGAAATATTTCTATAAATAAAACAAATTTCAGCTACAGCATAGGGGAGTCATTAAAGACTGTTTTTGTTTTCGTAAAATGATGAGATATCGATTCTTTTAGCCACCTAGCCGCTAAGCTAACGTTGACCCACAACAGCAAACCCGAGAACTTTTAGATAAAATGTGCAGTAATATCCCGCCAACGACGCGTTAACAGTTATAATTCAGAAACAATAGATATATCACAAAAAGCCAAGAGGCGTTGTTATTTTTTTAAAATCAAGAAATACACACGTCTCATGTTTATCTATATAGCTAACATGGATATGTACCGGAGAGTTTTTCTGAGGTAATCCGCTGTTGGTGTTCAGTCGCTCTGTCAAGGCTGTAAATCCAGCGCGGGGCTCTGTTGGGCCTCTAGCCGCCCCGCTCTGACACGCACCGCCTCTCCATCATCACAGCGGCGGCGGATCGAGAGCGGTGTTTTCGCACAAATCATTCATCACCGAGGCAGAAAGACGAAACACATGCTGTCCAATATCCGATGGTTTGGATAAAAATCGTCGGAAACGCTGTCACGATGGAACAAGGGAGGATCCTGTGGATAAATAAGCACTAAAGTGGCCGGATAGGTAAGAGGGAGGGTGACTGCTAAAGAGGGAGAGAGGGACAGAGAGAGAGCGAGGATGACAAACCCAATGAACTCCTTTTTTTTCCTATCGATCATCCCACTATGGTATGGGACAGCCATATGGTACACAAACAAACTTGAATTAAGCTAAAGAATCGTGGTAATCTTTGCAGAAACAATGACAAATGGTAGATCTTATTCTGTACTTGCACTGTAAATACAGTAAGTGTATTTTCGACTATATAACACACAGTGCTATGTGTGCATGATACACTGCTTATTTTGGTACACAGGCAAACAGGAATTGCAAATGCAGAAATAGACAGAATTTTAGCGAACAGTGCATGAACGAATGTCAAAATATGATATTCTGAATAAACTCAACATACATCAAAACATCAACATAAATAAAATGTAGAGCTCGATTTCTCTATAGAATGGGTATTAAGACATTGGTTAACTGACTTTATTATTAAATTAAGATTGTTTTCAGAGATGCGATAATTAAAATGAATTATTTTCAATAATTTGTATTATAATCGAAAATATAATAATAATAATTACTATTATTATTATTATTATTATAAAAATACATACTTATTAAACTATCAAAACCTTGCTAAAATATACCTAAAATATAAAATACACCTACAGTTTTCACAATATGCCTATAAAAATCTACTTAAATACTCTTGTTAAGAAGTTGAATGGGATTTGATTCGTCTTTAGTTTTAAATCAATTTATTGTTTAGACACCAAAATATTTTTTTAGAATTAAAAATACTTATTTTTAAAAACATTTTTCATTATTTATTGTCTCAAAAACAAATACAAGGCACGTAGAGATTAGAAGTAGTGCTCTACCTTGAGTGCTTCACACGTTTGTCAGCCTCGCGCATCCTCTCATTGCGCGAACTGAATCGTCAATCAGATTCTCACATCGATAGGAAATGGACTGTACCAATAGGCGTGAGGGAGGTATTGAAATATATTAAAAGACATTTCAGACATTTTAAATTATATGTTTGAAGACAGTTTTGTAAAGCATCTGATTACAAATATTTAATTTCCCTTTACCTCATATATACAAACGTTCTTACGTATTTCTTGGTTTTCTGAAAACGTATGTGGTTGAAAACACCCCTCTGCTGGACGTTGGAAGCATGCGGCGCACGTCTGGCTGGAAGAAGTTGAGCAGCAGAGAGAGCTTGAAAGGATGCAGGGAAGATGGCGATGAATGTAAAGAACAGAGATGCTTTTTATTCAGGTGCTGACTATTGCAATATCTACAGCTCTCAGCCTGTAAACTATGGAGATTGCAGCCATTATTTCCCTCGGATCACAGGTAAGACAAGACAATGTTTTTGAAATGCTTTTCAATGCAGTGCGTTATAAGTGATGCTCTGCATCATATTTGCCTTGCCCTGCAATTACTTAAAATACGTGCTTATGTTCAAATAATGGTAAAATTGGGGAGCATAAATGCTTTGATGTGAGTCTAGCAATAACCATAGACAAATTAAGAATGAATATCCATATCTGCATTGCCTATGAGGATAATAACACATCAAATGTTAATAGAACACTATGTACACGACTAACATATTTCAAATATCATTGGATTTCTCAAAATGCAGCTTTTTGTTCTCTTCCCATTATGTTAGGATGTTGCTTAAGCTCTACATGGATGTAGTATTTGCATACATGTCAAGCTCAAAAACATACATGCAGGCTTTTAAAATACATTATTTTCCAAAGAGAGTACTCTAATCATTTATTCATTCCCTTTTGTACTGTAGAAACATTTGCAGAATGATGCATGAGGCAGGTTGAGTGAGGCATATGATGGTAGGTTCTGCCCATGTTCATATAAGCCTTGGTCAAATATGAAACAAACAGCCATGCTGATATGAAGGGACATGCTATATCAGTCATGATTTTAACGTAACACTACCTGCTGTCTTTACAAAACACAATCAAACACAAGGTTAAGGTGGATTTGTTGAAGGAAGACTCCTAGGCAAGTTTATTCATCTAATTGACTAGGATATAAAAATGCTCAGTTTATATTTATTGCACTCCAGAGCGCTCTGTTCTTGGTTGAAGTGTTAAAGTGGCTCTGATATACAGTGGGACACCATACAGCTCGGAGAAAAGCCATTGAAATCCATAAGCCAAAACAGAAGGATGAATTGCGTGAGGATACAACAAACACAAATCATCCCTTAAGCACACAGAGCAATCATGCACGTAATGCATTTATTCTGCTCTCAATAATTGATGCTGTCACAGAACAAATGTGCAATGCACGAACAACTTAGAAGTGTTTTGCGGCAGTCAGTGGTGTAAAACAACCTGCAGCATCAAGTGATAGGACTGCTTTACCTTCTCATGTGCCCTGCATACCTTGCATTATAGATGCCCAATGGGAACAATCCTCCCCATATCTAAAAATATTTGATCCCAGTACTGATGAAAGAGCAGATGTTTGTTGCCATGCTCAGACTAAACTTTGCAGAGTAAATTTAATCTAAATGAAAGAGAGCAGGTATATGTGTCCCTGACCTTGAGTCGGGACTGTGGGTTCTACTTAGACCTATTTCTGGGCTTGTATTCTCTGATGACCAAGAGATATCAAGTTTGTTTCAGGTCAAAAGGAGAAGAATGTGAAATGGTTGGGTACTGTTATTTTTTGTAACCCTGCAAATGATTATGAAGTTACATTCAAGTAAATTGTCTTATCATTTGGCTGTTTCAAATCTGTATGAAAGTCAAAGTGAACCTGATTGGTGACAAAAATACTTATTTAAAAAAAAAAGATCTTTTTTAATTCCACAGAAGAAAGGGAGTCATACAGGTTTGGAAAGACATGAGATTTTAGCAAGATTTGCATGTTTTGGGTGAAATATTCTAGTGATGTGGAAGTCTACTAGAGTTGAACAATGGCGACTACAAAAAATGGGTTATGGGTTTCGCATTCATGCACTCTCGGGGGAAAAAAAGGCACAAGGTGGTACAAATAATGTTCCCTAAGGAACAGTTTTGTCCCTTTGTAAAAGTTGTACCTTATATAATACAGAAAAGACTTCTTATGATACTGTTCTGTACCTTTTATGCTACAATTGAAATGAAGGTACACAATTGTTCGCATAAAAAAGGTACGTAAGTGTTGGACAACTCCTTTATTACAATATCTATGAAAATAAATATTACTGGAAAGGCAAAGCGACTTTATGAATAACTTCCATATTAAAACAAGAATCATCATTTAAAAGCATATGTTTTAAGAAACTTATAAACATTCATTATTAAGTTCTATAATAACTGGTTATTATACATTATTAAGTTCTATAACAACTGGTAGAACATAAAACTATAGGTATTGTAAACTGAACATTTAAGGCATTTTTAAAAAACATTTGGTTAGAATTTTCTGATACATTTTCATTATTGATATCCGCACCTTTTGGCGTTTGCTTTCCACTACGCACATGAGCTGGCAAAAGTCCTGCACATATAAAGTGTTCATGCAGACATTTTAGTGTTGTAAAAATCATCTCATCAGACATTGCGCATATCTCATCAATACTTTTGCACAGTTCTATTTCTATTTTAAAAAAAGGTAAATTAAATGAACTTTTAGGTGATTACAAAGGTATTATGTGAAAACTGAAGAAAAAAAGGTTTTACATTGTACATTGGAGATTGTATTTCTGTAACATTTTTTGTGAAAAGAGGTACAAATGTCTTGTCACTGTAGTGGTGCCTTCATGGATCAGATTTGTACATTTAATAAAGGTACAATATTGTATCTGCAGGGTTTAAAAAACAAGGTTACATTTTGGTTTCCCATGGTACAAATCATGTCCTTATAGGTACAAACTGCAATGATACAAATTTGTTTCTTTGTCTTAAGATACAATTCTGTCCCATAAAAAGGTACTGCCCCAGTGACAAGGGTTTGTACCCTGTTTAGTATAACACTGTACCATTTTTTTCTGAGAGTGTGAGTTATACATTTGACAGAAAAAATCTGAATGAAAAGCAACCAATGGACCCTTTTCACAAGATTGTTATGACTTGTTTAACGGTCATCATAATCTTGAATCCTTGAAAGTTTTTATTATTTCAATTTTTTTTAAAACATACAAACATTTATATGCAATTACAGTGCTCAGCGTTATTGAGTACACCCCATGATTTTTTTTTTTTTGTATTTATTTCCCAATAAATATAGGAAATGTATTTTAGTGCATTTAAACAAACAATCAGATATATTTAACAGATATATTTATTACAATAATGTTTTAGTCACCAAACATATTGAGAAATTGAAAGCTAATGCAATTAAATTCAAGCAAAATACTGCAAAAAAATAAATTACAACCTACAAACCTTTTTTTAAATTTGTATTTAATATTTTTTCTATAACATAAATTTGTGGTTTACTTGTTTTTGGACCGTTATCGTGAGTTATTTTGTTAGATGAGCTCCAGATTTGGCTTTAGTACTGACTAATCTAATGTATAGGAACAAATATAATATTGTATAGCGAGTGGCGGATTTAACCAATAAGCAAGATAAGCGTTTAGGGCCCCAAGAAATCTGAGGGCCCCCAAATAAACATGACATAAGAAAAAAACAGAAACATAAATCAATAAAAAATAAATTAAAGTACAAATGGTGCATTTTAGAACTTTTAGGCTCCATGGCTGGAATTGTTTAGGGCCCCCAAATCACTAAATCTGCCCCTGTTTATAGCTTTCCATTAAAATATAAATTCAAAAGCTAGATTTGTGAGGGGTGTACATATATAAGCTGAGCACTGTATGTATGTACTGTATGTATCATATCATCTTTACGTCAAGTTGAGTCAAAAAAACAAATTACTGCTTATGCAAGGTGTTTGTAATGCAGTGTCTATGGGGCTGAGAGTAAATTTGACTTTAATCTCTCCTCTGTCTGCAACTTCTGCTGCTGAGAAACCCGAAAATGTGAAAAGGGTCTATTACGATCTGATAAAGTTGGCATGCAACACAAACTAAATTGATTTTCTACCTCTAGTGTGACAGGTGAAACTTGTACTTCTCTGTTTCTTAAGCAAGAAAAAAATAAGACAGCTGGCAGTATATGCTGGCAGTCCTAAAAAGATGAAAATGTATTATAATAAATTGTGGAGATGATTTTAATGTACCACTTAGGGGGAAGGTTTATAGGGCACGTCTTTGGAAAAAATGCACACATTTTTTTGTTTTAGTTTTCATTCATTTATTTATTTTCTTTTCAGCTTAGTTCCTTTTTTATTCAGGGGTCCCCACAGTGGAATGAACCACTAACCTATCCAGCATATGTTTAACGCAGCGGACGCCCTTCCAGCTGCAACCCATCACTGGGAAACACCCATACACACTCATTCACACACATACACTATGGCCAATTTAGCTTACCCAATTTACCTGTATCGCATGTCTTTGGACTTGTGGGGAAACCGGAGCACCTGGAGGAAACCCACGCCAACACAGGGAGAACATGCAAACTCCACAAAGAAATGCCAACTGACCGAGCCAAAACTCAAACCCATGACTTTCTTGCTGTGTGGCGACAGCGCAACCCACTGTGCCACTGTGTAGTTTTAGCAACCCAATTTGTCAAAAAACAAGTTGAGATAACTGGGGCTGGGTATAGCCATTTGAGGGAGGTCTAAAACCTGTTTGTTTTTTATTTATTTTTGAATTAGGAAATTAAAATTTTAGTATTGTGGCACAGTGGCTGAATCGCCGCAAGAAGGTCACTGGTTCGAGTCTCAGCTGAGCCAGCATTTCTGATTGGAGTTTGCATGTTCTTCCTGTGTTCGTGTGGGTTTCCTCAGGGTGCTCCAGTTTCCCCACAGTCCGAAAACATGCACTATAGGTGAATTGAATAAATTAAATTGCCCATAGTGTGTGTGTGTAAATGAGTGTGTATGGGTGTTTTCCAGTACTGGGTTGCGGCTGGAAGTGATGAATGAATGAATGAATATTCAGTATAAACTTTTTTCATAATTTTTTTAATAAGCAGGAACATCATAAAACCATAGATAAGGTGCTCTGGCTTCGAAGTTCTTCTGCAAGAAGCATGCAGTTCTTTTTTATTCTAAATCATTGATCATTTATTCAATCATTTTCCTTCAGCTCAGTCCCTTATTTATCAGAGGTCACCACAGCGGAATGAACGCATACTATTCCGCTTATGTTTTTCATGCAGTGGATGCCATCATGTAACTGATAGAGCAGCCAACATGCGTCGGCAATGAGTCCATATGTAATGCTGTTGCGCTCACGAGCATCAAGGTTGTGTCAAACGTGCGCAGGAAGCCGCAACTTTCACTTTGACCCCGTCGATAATAATTGATTGATAAATAATTATTTACTAACAAATCATCATTTCTTAGTCTTCGGCCACCCTTTTTTTATTTTTGCCTTTTTATTCATTTTCCTTTGACTTAGTCCCTTTATTCATCAGGGGTCGCCACAGCGGAATGAACTGCCAACTTATCCAGCATATGTTTTACACAGCAGATGCCCTTCAAGCTGCAACCCAATACTGGGAAACACCCATACACTCTCGTATTTATACATACACTCATACACTACAGCCAATTGCGTTTACCCAATTCACCTATAGCGCATGTATTTGGACTGTGAGGAAAACCGGAGCACCCGGAGGAAACTCATGCCAACATGGAGAGAACATGCAAACTCCACACAGAAATGCCAACTGACCCAGCCGGGGCTCGAACCAGCGATCTTCTTGCTGTGAGGCGATCGTGCTACCCACTGCGCCATCGCGACACCTACATTTAAATGAAAAGTAGAAATTGTTCCATTTAAGGTTACAAACATAGCGGCATTTATAAATTCCAAATTCCAGGAAGTGGTGTTTTAACGATGACAGCTTTCAGGCAAACGGAAACACGACCATTTGGCGCATTCTAATGTCTATTTTGGTCATCTGAATCATTGTTGTCATGATCCCGTCGGAACTAATACACTGGAAATATCACACAGCCACAAAACAGCTGACCATCCAACCCCCACTCGCCCGGCCTCAGATGTGCCGAAGCGCCAAACATGCGCCGAGTTCAGGAGGCAGGAGTCAGCCCTAATCACATCTACAGCAGGCCATACTGCACAAATTCATTCCCGCTACAGGAAAAGCGATGCACAAGACATGGCACTTACATTTATCCGTGCTATTATTAGAAGGGCTCATTTGTCGCACTAAATATGTATATGGCCTTTACATCTCTGTTGTGTATAGCCCAGAGGTCTTATGTTATGTTTCAGCAGATTTGTGACCTAAGGATAAATACATAAAACTACAGAGCTGTGAAATTAATGTGGACATCGTAGCTGTTATATATTTGGTTTAGAAAGCATGAAATAGTTGAGCATGACTGCAGACTTGACAAATCTGAGGACAGCATTGAGATTAATTTTGAAACACCAAGACAGACACAAGAGTCTCACAATTTTTTTTGGTAAAAAAAAAAGCACTATACCTGACTGTTACAACTCTGTCAACCAATAAAAATCCATGCAATCAGGTAAAAAATGTTCCCCATGCAGATTTTACATGTAATCAAGTTGATCACAGTTTTCTTTGCCCTGAAAATGAAAACCGTGATTGGTTTGAAAGTGACTTCAGTTTGAGTGCTGCTTCATAAATGTCTGTGCTATCAACAGCAGATTACACTGCAATTTCAGTAGTGTTATGGCACTTCTTCAATCTGATTCTAAATTCTGTCATTTGGCTTTCCAGGTCCAGACCCGATTCTGAAGCCCCCTATTAGTTTGATGTGTCAGCAGCCACCTCAGCCCTTCCAGGCCATGACCCCAACTCAGAACCTCAGACCTCCACCAGTGATGATGCCTGACCCCTTGCCATTCCCACACTGCACTCCATTACCCATAAAGCCACCTCCTCATCTCCAGTTGCCACCCAACCCACCCTTGCCACCACCTCCTGTAATCAGCCCAAAGCCCCCCGAGGAAGATGCTCAGGCTGTGGCTGCTGACCAGGAAGCCACTCTGGAAGAGCTTTGCAAACCTTTGTACTGTAAGCTTTGCAATGTCACTCTCAACTCTGCCCAACAGGCTCAGGCACATTATCAGGTAATCTAAAACCCATGAGGGATGAAAATGAATCAGTAAATTCATTCACAATCTGACTTTAACAAATGCAGTTTTGCATTGCACAATTGTCTGATGATAGTAAGCCTTGATTGTTTAGCTGCATGCTCTCACAATCATGAGTTCATACTTTCAGTTTTGGTTTCTTTCAGCGAGGTGTTTTTCTTGAGGTCCTGGTCTTTGCTGCGATGAAGCACGCAATCTATCCTTTGTTTTGTCTACAGGGGAAAAACCACAGTAAGAAGCTGCGCAATTTTTATGCCGGTAGCCAACAGCCTCCTCCCATTACAATTCCAGAAGTAGTAGAGCCTGTTTCCCAGCAACCCTCAGCCACTACACCCACAGATTCTGCTAATGCGACTGCCAACCAGGTGCTTATAACTCTGAACTGCTGCATTTCTGTCTAAACAAGTATGTTTTTAAAGATGTCTGGGAATAGGGCTATATTATTATTTATTTAGTTTTTACTTATTAGCATTATTTACAATGGCTTTGATAGCTATGTCTATTAGGAGTGCAGTGAAATGGAAATTCTGGCCCATACTGATACTGATTTATTCATGGGGAAAATTTAGAATGGCTTGATAAGGCTGCCGATATATTCTGCATCATCTCCATAGAAATTTGACTCAATAACTAATAAATATCTGATTAACTTTTTAAGTTTCTAAGCCAATAAAAAATATTTAAGCCAATAAATGCAAATTTTAAAATACATTTTTTGTATTTCAAAAACAAAAACTCTGAAGTTCTCTTTTATTATGATGAAAAATTTGATGAGGGCCAATATGGCCACCGATATCTTGTACATCACTAATGTCTATGGAAATTCAGGCAGATAACTGGTTACCGATAACTCTTTATATAACCGATATTTAAGCTGATAAATACAAAGCCTTATTACGAAAACAAAATGGAAATAAATTGTAATTCTCAAGTCAAATTTTTTATGATAAAAATGTCAATATGGCCTGATATGGCCACCAATTTATTTTGTATCACTAATGTCTATAGGAATATGGGCTGATAACCGATAAATGTCTTATTATTAATAAGTCTCTATATTTGGAAGCTAATAACTGATATTTGAGCCAAAATATAAATCTTGAAATTAATTTTTCTGTACCTGATAACAAAAAATCAACGATGCAATTCTGAAGTCTTTTTCTTCACGGTGAAAAACTCTATATGGCCAATAAATTTATCACTATAGAAATTTGGGCCAATAACTGCATCTATCTATAGAAATTTGAGCTGATAACCAATAAATGTCTTATTACGATAACTCTTTAAATTTGTAAGCTGATAATTGATATTTAAGCCGATCTGAACATGGATTTCTTCTGTGTCTGATTACAAAACCAACAACAACAACAAAGCAATTCTGAAGTCCTTTTCTTCAAGGTGAAAAACTCGATAAGGCGCGATATGGCTGCCGATATATTGTGCATAAATTTTAATTGATAATTATCTGATTACAAAGGACTGTTTATATTTCAAAGCCAATAACCAATATTTAAACTCATCAATACAAATCTTAAAATATTTAATATATTTTCTTATATTTAATAAGTCCTAATTTTCCACAGTTCAAAAACTCCAACACTCCCAAAATTAGCTCTTCTCATCCCTTAAGCATAACTCTTCTAAAGTGAGTGTCCACTGTGAAATGTACCTATCAAAAGTAGTAGGTCATTTGACAGAAATGCTTCATAATTTGTTAATTTCCGATAATTGTTTTTCTTCTTGGGGAAATAACAATAACAGTCAAAATAAGCATATATTGGTTAATACCGATATATCGATATGTACATGATGCTGAACAAAATGAATATGTATTAATATCTACATATCTATTTGCCTAGAAGAATAGCATATCATCAAACACTTAAAAGTTTGATCATGCGGTGTCACGCCGCAAGCATCCATTCACCAAGTCTGGCTTGATAGTAATCAGAGACGTCCCAGTCGACATGCACCTTTCATCACTCGGCTTTTTCTAAAAGCTCCACTGTCATTGTCCCGTTTGCAGCCACTCACTAAGGGCGCCAGCAGAGTAATACTGGCCACGGAAAACGACTACTGCAAGCTGTGCGATGCCTCCTTCAGCTCCCCCGCTGTGGCCCAGGCACACTATCAGGGCAAAAACCACGCCAAAAGACTGCGTCTGGCCGAGGCGCAGCAGAACGCCACGTCCTCGTGAGTCTGTCACACCCACACATGCTCGAAGATAAAACAGCCAGTAAACATGGAAAATCCTCCTATGTTTGTGGGTGGTGTCGTTTCTGCCGTTTTTATTGAGACATCAGATATGCAGTTTGTTCTGCGCTTGGGAATATCGTCAGATGCAAAACAGACGGGTTATGACCCCTTGTCTTGGGTTTGTTTACATTCATTTAGAAGACACTGTTATCAAAAGGAACGCACAATTAAGGATAGTAGAAGCAAGTCAAATCAACAGAAAAGCAACTACTTAAACTTTGTGTAAAAAACAAGGGTTGTTTTTTAACAGAAAAAATGAGAAACAAATAGAACAGAATAGAATAGAATAGAATAGAATAGAACAGAACAGAACAGAATAGAACAGAATAGAATAGAATAGAACAGAACAGAACAGAACAGAACAGAACAGAACAGAACAGAACAGAACAGAACAGAATAGAATAGAATAGAATAGTATAGAATAGAATAGAATAGAATAGAATAGAAGTGTTCATTTGGAGGAGCTCGAGGGCCTTTTATAATTGTAAATATGCTTTTGGGATTGTCGAATATACTCATCGCCGCTTTATTAGGTACACCTTACCTAGTACCGGGTTTGACCATATTGACATGATAGCATCACGCAGTTGCTGCAGATTTGTCGGCTGCACATCCATGATGCGAATTTCCTGAATTTCACTACATCCCAAAGGTGCTCTATTGGATTGATATCTGGTGACTGTTGAGGCCATTTGAGTACAGTGAACTCATTGTCATATTCAATAAACCAATCTGAGATTAATCATGCTTTATGACATGGCACTTTATCCTGCTAGAAGTATCCATCAGAAGATGGGTACACTGTGGTCATAAAGGGATGGACTTGGTCAGCAACAATATTCAGGTAGGCTGTGGCATTGACACAATGCTCAATTGGTACTAATGGGCCCAAAGATTGCCAAGAAAATATCCCCCACACCATTACACCACCAGCAGCAGCCTGAACTGTTGATACAAGGCAGGATGGATCCATGCTTCCATGTTGTTGACACCAAATTCTGACAATACCACCCTGTATGGTCTTCTGCTGCTGTAGCCCATCCGCCTGAAGGATGGACCTGTTCATGCTCTTTTGCATACCTCGGGTATAACCAGTGGTTATTTAAGTTACTGTTGCCTTTCTATCAGCTCCAACCAGCTGGTATCAACAAGGCATTTGCACCCAAAGAACTGCCGCTCACTAGATATTGTCTCTTTTTGTCTCGGACCATTCTCTACAGAGAATCTTTTTGTCTCGGACCATTCTCTGTAAATCCTAGAGATGGTTGTGCATGAAAATCCCAGTAGATCAGCAGTTTCTGAAATACTCACACCAGTCC
Organism: Danio rerio; assembly: GCF_052040795.2. NCBI lineage: Eukaryota > Metazoa > Chordata > Actinopteri > Cypriniformes > Danionidae > Danio > Danio rerio. The sequence continues at coordinate 37,418,741 of NC_141031.1, forward strand.
ATCTGGCACAAAACCAATGGCATGTTCAAAGTCACGTAAATCAACATTCTTCATCATTCTGATGCTCGGTTTGAACTGCAGCAGATCGTCTTGACCATGTCTACATGCCTAAATGCATTGCGTTGCTACCATGTGATTGGCTGATTAGAAATTTGTGTTAACGAGCAGTTGGACAGGTGTACCTAATAAAGTGGCCGGTCAGTGTATAGGCTATCTAGAATCTAAATCTGATGGGGTTTTTTTAATCCTAAAATCTTGATGAAAAGAAAATCCATGTGTATGCTTTAAATACTTCATACATTTGGTATGGAGGAAGAGGCTTTTCCTGTGAGATTGATCTTCGGGCTGTTTTTGCATTGATAAGTGAGGCTCTCATTGAAATGCTGCTTTGGCTGTTGTTGGGCGGTCCTGATAACAAACCCAGGAAGACACATCCTGTTTCACTCCAAACCTATGATTGTATCTGAGCAAACACGTCTGTGGCCAGTTAAGCTAGGTTTGAATCCTCAGAACCAACAAATAGGCTAAAAGTGAGGGAAAATGTATATGAAACAAAGAATATGTCATTGTTTTTTGTATTAAAGAGTGAAAATGAATTATATATTTTTAGTTTGGTTCCCTTGACTTTATGAATCATTCACATAATCTCTAAAATATAAAAATATCCAAAATTCTAATATTTATACCATGTTTGTACTTAAGACAATATTGTGATTCAGTGAGACATAATCATTAAAATGTTTGTAGAAATCATTTTTCTACATATGCAATTATTTTAATAAATCTTTTTTTATTTTACATTAAATTTATACTGTAACATTTGTATATTTCAAAGACTTTGTGTTCATTGACTGAAAACTGTAATGATGCCGAATAATATTTGTTTTAAAAACTGTTTTCTAGATTAGTTTATTTTAATACTGTGAAAAATTTGCAAAGTATTCAGCTTGTTGCTTGAAATAATAAAATAATATTATATGCATATTAAGGTGTGTAATAATTGAGAGGCTAAATAACTATATCTATTCATAAATAGAAGTTTTCATATAATGTTTTTTTTTCTTCCAGAGACTTGTCTGACACTCAGAGACGGCCACGGAAAGAAGGGTACGAGTATCGATTAATGAAGAACCGCAGAGCTCAGTTCAACACTGCCATGCCAGGTACTGTCCACACACATTCGTCTCAACCAATAGTTTAGTAGACAGATTTTTGCCATCATGTGATCTTGCCCCACGGGTTCAGTTTTCTGCTCAGTGGTCCAAGCTGTGGTGCAAAACCTCCATTTGTGATCAGTGCTTTGGCAGCAGAGCGCTTGGCAGCTGCGCGTGCTAGTTTGCCAGCCTGTGCTAATGTAGCGCAATGCGCTAGTCTCGCTAAATGCAGGCCTCAAGCCAAGGCTTTGGTCTGTGTAAGTCGATCCTTCACCCCACGTCAGCCCAGGCTCACGAACGTCACCCACACGATGGCAGATCTCAATCACACACATGCCCCCATTGCCCTGGACTCCTGTCCTCAATTACACATGGAAACACATAGCGTTCACTAGCTGCACTATAGGCCAAAGTCAAGCACTTACACATTGTGCTTCATCAAATGTAAAATAGGTGTTTTATCACTAAAAGGTATGAAAATTGTATATGTTTTCCTCATATGTTGCTAAATGTGTACATTACTGCAAATTGTAAATGTGATAATTTAAAAATTTACAAAACATGTCAATCCATACTTAAAACATGGCTGCAGACTCTGTGCAAATGCAATTTGAGCTGCATCCAATGCTTTTTAATGCTCTCACCTTACCTCACCCCTAATCCTACTCCTCACAATGATGTCACTAGCTCCATTGAGAGCATTGTGTTTGACACTGCATCCCTGAGCGATGCAATCTCAGCTTGCATCATAAAGGCTGCATCCAGATTCTATTGGGTAACCTTGTTGTTGTCTATATGCCAACTGTTTCAAACTTCAAGCTTCTGAAAAACTACTTAAACTTTCATGCTAGGCTTTCTCATGGTGTCACCATAAAGTTTGTCTATGAACTTTACTTTCCTAGTTACTATTTGCATCTTGCTTACCTCAATTCAATTTAAATGTAAATTCAGGAATTGGGCTGTAATTTAAAAAGGATTCTCAGTGCACTTCTGAGTAGCACACTACCGAGTATGCATGTATGAAATATGGTAATTTTCCAACAGAATAAGTTGGATTTAAACGCTTTTTGTTTTTTCTTTATTTTGATATGGATGTGAATCTCCTATTTTCCAAAAATAATTTGCAGAATTTTAATGCGGTATCAATTAACTAATTATTATGAAATATTTCTGTTATTTTAAAGATTTTCATAATTATTACTTCAGTCATCAATGTCACATGATCCTTTAGAAATCATTGTAATATGCTGATCTCACGCCCAAGCAACATTTCTTATTTCTTATTAATAGTGCTTCTTAAAGACACAGTTCACACAAAAGAATTCCTATTTTCCTCATCATTTTCTCACACTCAAATGGTTGAACACAAAACATGCTATTCTGAAGAATGTTATGTTTTTATATATATATATATATATATATATATATATATATATATATATATATATATATATATATATATATATATATATAAACATAACATTCTTCAGAATAGCATGTTTTGTGTTCAACCATATATACATATATATATATATATATATATATATATATATATATATATATATATATATATATATATATATACAGTTGAAGTCAGAATTATTAGCCCCCTTTTGATTTTTATTTTCTTTTTTAAATATTTCCCAAATGATGTTTAACAGAGCAATGACATTTTTACAGTATGTCTGATAATATTTTTTCTTCTGGAGAAAGTCTTATTTGTTTTATTTCGGCTAGAATAAAAGTAGTTATTAATTTTTTAAAAAAACATTTTTGGGACAAAATTATTAGCCCCTTTAAGCTAATTCTTTTTTGGATAGTCTACAGAACAAACCATCATCATACAATAATTTGACTAATTACCCTAACCTGCCTAGTGCACCTTATTACCCTAGTTAAGCCTTTAAATGTCACTTTAAGCTGTTTAGAAGTGTCTTGAAAAATTTCAAGTAAAATATTATTTACTGTCATCATGACAAAGACAAAATAAATCTGTTATTAGAAATAAGTTTTTAAAACTATTATGCTTAGAAATGTGCTGAAACAATCTTCCCTCCATTAAACAGAAATTGGGGAAAAAAATAAACAGGGGCGCTAATAATACAGGGGGCTAATAATTCTGACTTCAACTGTATATATATATATATATATATATATATATATATATATATATATATATATATATATATATATATATATTTGTGCTCAACAGAAAAAGAAAAGAAAAACACGCAAACAGGTTTGTAACAAGTAGAGTGTGAGTAAATGATGACAGATTTTTCATTTTTGGGTGAACCATCCTTTTAAAGAGCCCCTATTATGCAATAAAAAAGGTCATATTTTAGTTTTGGGGTCTTCAACAACGGGCTGATATGCATGCAAGGTCAAAAAGCGCTTTCATTGTCTTATAATTTGTTTTTATTTATCCCAGCGACTCCCACATGATTCGTTCAGCGATTCATTTGTTCCCAAACCCCTCCTTAGCACAATGCTAATCTGCGCTGATTGGTCAGATGACCCAGTCTGTTGTGATTGGTCAACTGCATTCAACGCAATACAGAGAGAACTGCCCACCATGGCTTATCAACATTGTTGAAGTAGTCAGAGTGCAGAGTGTTTGTGTGAGCCCAATGCAGGAGTGCATTAAATCAATGCAGTTTAACATCAGCGTATTGCTCTATTCTAAACTATAAGTAAAAACAATGACACACATTCAGTATTAATACTAATAAACTATTTTGAAACTTGACCGCCGCACTTGTAGGAACAGCTGATGGTGGCCATAGCTATGACAAACAGCAGTGTATTTCCAGCACACAAATGCCTTTAAATCCAAAAAAGAATCCGGCACGTGCTTTTGATATGACATGTGATTATAAAGAGTTAAGCAGATAGTAGTCGCATGGAGCGATTGATTACAAGTAACAAAACACAATTAAATACATATTTTGCAAGCTAGAAAAAACAAGGAGGCAACTATTTCAATCGCACTTACTTACACTTGTGAAATGGAAGAAGAAAATAGTCCATGAACTGTGCACTGGTAACGTTCCTGTCAAGCTCTGACAAAGTCACATACAACAATAGTCTTTTCTGATCCTTCCTTTACCAAACGGCCGAACAATCCCTCGTTGCAGGGTAGATTATTGCATTGATCACCAGCGTGTTCGCTCATCTTCAGTCATGATCAGTCCCACACACACTCGCACTCTGCCAGCGTTTGAAGGTAAAGGCGGGTTAATGTTTTACTGGATCCGGCACTTCATATTTGATATTGTTTCAGGACGTCGTTGATAAATTTTAATCATTTAAATGAATCTTTTGTTAAAAATAAATCAATATTTTTAAACACGGTGCACTTTCAGATTTAACCCTCAGCTGGATATTTTCATTCACTTAGAGCTGTGTTACACACTGCATAGAAGGTCATTTACTTTTAAATACCCATAATAGGAGCTCTTTAAAAATATATTTGTAATATTATAAAACTACACACCATACTTTTCATCGATTTAATAAATGTTTGCTGAATAAAACGGTTAGTACTTACTGACTCCTGAGAATGCTGGCGTTTGTACATCAACCTGCACATCAAATGTCAGTGTGACTATGCATTTCATAATCTTATACATCCGCTTATTCATGTAGCTGTTGATTTGATGTTTCATGAGCTGACATGTTTCTTGTGCTGTTTCAGGCCCTTACTACAACCCACGGCCGAGGCAGCGTATCCCACGAGACCTTGCCATGTGCGTCACACCCAGTGGCCAGTTCTACTGCTCCATGTGTAACTCGGGGGCCAGCGAGGAGGCCGAATTTCGCCTACACCTGGAGAGCAAACAGCACAAAAGCAGAGTGTCAGAGCAGCGCTACCGCAGTGAGATGGAGAACCTGGGATACACTTAAGAAGATGAGGGATTCTGAGGAAATAACCTTGCCATTTTGCAAGTAGCCACTTTTGTTTAAAAATGGAAGATGTTTTTGTTTCTTTATGTGATTAATGTGTTATTCCATAAGCAATTTATGAGCTAGTATTAGCAGCACACATTGCAAAGCAAAGTTTCCTTTGTGCCAGAATGAAAGGTAATTTGTGAAAGGTTTTTTTTAATACGTTGAAGTCAAAATTATTAGCTTTCCTATGAATTTTTTTTTCCTTTTTCAAATATTTCCCAAATGGGGCATCACGGTGGCACAGTGGGTAGCATGATCACCACACAACAAGAAAGTTGCTGGTTCAAGCCTCAGCCGGATCAGTTGGCATTTCTGTAAGGAGTTTGCATGTTCTCCCCGTGTTCAGATGGGTTTCCTCCGGGTGTTACCCCCACAGTCCAAAGACATGCAGTTTAGGTGAATTGAATAAGCCAAATTGGCCATAGTGTATGTGTGTAAATGCAATGCATGTATGGGTGTTTCCCTGTGTTGGGTTGCAGCTGAAAGGGCATCCGCTGTGTAAAACATATGCTGGATAAGTTGGCGGCTCATTCCTGGTAAATAAATGAAGCCGAAAAGAAAATTAATAAATGATGTTTCACAAATGATGTTGAATGAAGCAAGGCATTTTTCACAGTATTTCCTATAATGTTTTTCTTCTAGAGAAAGTTTTATTTGTTTTATTTCAGCTAGAATAAAAGCAGTCTTTATTTTTTTTAAACCATTTTAAGGTCAATATTATTAGCCCCCTTAAGCAGTATTTGTTTTTGATTGTCTACCGAATGAACCACCGTTATGCAATGACTTTCCTGACTTAGGCCCACACAGAGCCTGCGTGCACAGAATTCAGCAGATTTTTAGCCCATCATTAATTCTGTTTATTAACTTAAGTAAATGTGTGTAAATCTATATTTATTCAGTTTTTACATTTATTTCAGTAATAATATTGACTAATATGAAAATGTTCATCTGATTTATGCACAATGCAGTTTGTACAGTAATATTTTCTGTCTTTTAGTAGACATATTATAGGAGAGACTTGCTTTGTTTACCAAATAATGTGAATCTAATTGGATTTGCATTTTAAACATTAAATAAAAATGAAAAAGATATTATTTTATATTTCACATATTAAGGTTTTAGATACTCCCAAAATAATTCTGCAGAAATCCACAGATTTTTACCAAAATTCGCAGCAGAAATAACAAAAAAACGACCGCAGATTCCATCTGGCCCTACTGATTACCCTAAATTGCCTAGGTAACCTAATTAAGCCTTTACATTGCACTGTTGGCTGAATATTAGCATCTAATAATACTGACTTCAACTGTATATCTACACTACAAACAATAATTTTCTCAGTTAGATTTGTTTTCTTGTTTCTAGTCCAAATATCTAAACATTCCTAAATCAAGAAGCATTTTCTAGACAACCAAAACATAATGTCTTGTTTTAAGAAAAAATATGCCAAAATTAGGTTAGTTTTTTTTTAAACAAGCAAAATAATCTGCCAATGGGGTAAGCAAAATAATCTAATGTCAAAAGGAAAAACAAGATTATTCTGCTTACCCCATATTTTTGCTTGTTTTAAGGAAAAACTCACTTAATATTCATTCATTCATTTTCTTTTCGACTTAGTCCCTTTATTAATCAGGGGTCGCCACAGCGGAATGGACCGCCAACTTATCCAGCACATTTTTACGCAGCGGATGCCCTTCCAGCCGCAACCCATCTCTGGGAAACATCCATACACACTTATTTACAAACACTCATACACTACGGACAATTTAGCCTACCCAATTCACCTGTACCGCATTTCTTTGGACTGTGGAGGAAACCGGAGCACCCGGAAGAACCCACGCGTACGCAGGGAGAACATGCAAACTCCACACAGAAACTCCAACTGACCCAGCCGAGGCTCTAACCAGCGACCTTCTTGCTGTGAGGCGACAGCACTACCTACTGCGTCGCCACTCACATAATATTGGCATATTATTTCTTAAAACAAGACATTATGTTTTGCTTGCACAAAATGCTTCTTGATATAAGAATGTTTAGATTTCTGGACAAGTAAGAAGCCAAAAAAAATTGAAGTAAGAAAAGCATTTTTTTTATTGTGTAGGAAGTATTTGTGTTCATAATTAGTATTAAAGTAGTAAATTCTTATCCTAGATTGCCTTATGAGCAGGTACATCAATATTAGTGTTGTTTACTGCACTGTTTTGGATTAACTACATTATAATATACTTTTTTTGTTTGTTTACAATGATTCAAATGAATCTTGAAGAGGTAGTAAGTATATACATTTTAGATTTTTTTTCCAAAACTATATTATGTGTGCAATTTATCCTTCAAAAAGGGACAAATCTAGCAGCAATCATTTTCCTAGACAAACAAAAGTGGCAATCCTACTCACCCTGAGCTGCAGATTCACTGTGTTTCTTCAGGAGCTCCAGAACGAACATCGCTGTTCCTCGAGTCAAAATAAGAGAGTAAATGTGGCGGCTCTCCAGCGTTCCTGCTGAATGTACTGTGAAAGCGATGACAATAGATCAACCCGTTTACTTCGTTTAGACATACTGGGAATTGTTCAAGCTGATAAGCATCATTTTGGAGCAAATATCTGGTATTGTTAACTAGCATGCGTTTGTTTGGGAAATTCTTCTTTAGTTTTATTTTTGGATTATCCAAAGGGAATCTCTCCATGGATTAAAGGGAGAAATGGAAAACATGGCTAATTTTAATAAGGCCTGTACCGCCCGTGTTCCCCTACCTCACAACTATCTGATTTAGAGTAGTTTTGAAGCTAATCTGAGACCTTGTTTTACCTGGTATAATCATATATTTTCAGTGATTGATCACAATTGATAATGCCAATGCTTTACCATTTTCACCTGCTAATACAGGGGTGTCCAAACTCAGCCCTGGAGGGCTCGTGTCCTGCATAGTTTAGCTCCAACTTCCTTCAACACACCTCCCTGGAGGAGCTTGATTAGCTGATTCAGGTGTGTTTAATTGGGGTTGGAACTAAAATATGTAGGACACCCGCCCTCCAGGACCGAGTTTGGACACCCCTGTGCTAATTACATTTAATTAAAGGGTTAGTTTATGCAAATATGTAAGCTTAATGAAAATGCTACTAAATATCAGTTGTCAACAGGGAAATAGAAAAAATAATCATTGAATCCGTTATGTTTAGATCAGTACGAATCACAAACTACTGTACTTAAAATGTACTGAGAAATATATGATCTTTATAGTGCACCTAAAAATGAAACATTGCTGAAATATATTCTCCTTCAGGCAATTCTAGACTTATATTCCCCAAATGTGTCCAAAGCAGCTCATTTCTGACTTGTAAAAACTAAATGCTTGGTAAATATTCAGTTTTTTGGGGTTAAACTTTCCTTTGGGCGTATTTATTGCAAAAAGCAGGAGCTTTAAAAAATTTAAGATGTTTTTTTTTTGGTTCATGGATGCATGATTTTGCACATAAACATCCCTTTCCTCCTATTTTATCACTTAAAATGCTATAAATGTTTTATCAAAGATATGTACTATATTATAAACTGAAAAGATGACCCATTTTTACCCTCACTGTTTTTGTTTGCTCTCAATCCTTTCTTAAATAAGCTATTTCTGTAATATCTCAGAGTTGCTGTCACTAAATGTTTGCGATTGTAGTTCTTCTCTGATTTAGTATTAGTTCCGCATGAGATTATTGCTGCTTGTGTGTATTAAAATGACAACTGCTCTGCAAGAAAAGGACCAGAACTGAATCGCACTTGGTAAGAAATGAAAAAGATAATGTTGTGCTACATGCTATAAATGATTACGCAGCCGTCAACGTTCATTTAAATCAAATGTTTACAGTGGGAATCATCACGGAGGACTTTTGGGACAGTTTGTGGGACTAATAGACATCTTAAATGTGCCTCGGAGTATAAAGCCTACTCAACTGTGATGCTCAACATTTCACGTTGTTCTGCTTTACATATGTTTCCAGTAGGAGTTTTGCATATTCAAATACTGACCATTTAAGTCAAGCTTTTTTATGTAAATGTAAATGGCTAGGTGGTGAGTTGTTTCATATATATATATAAACACTACCCGACAAAAGCATTGTCGTCGATCCCAGTTGTAAGAGCAACAAATAATAACTTGACTTCTAGTTGATCATTTAGAAAAGTGGCAGAAGATAGATTTTTGGTGAACTGCATCCCAATCATGACAAATATGGCAGAAGAGCTATTAGAACCAGCATGGACCCAAGATCACAGAAATCAGTCAAGTTTGGTGAGGAAAAAAATTAGGGTTTGGGGTTACATTCAGTATGGGGGCGTGCGAGAGATCTGCAGAGTGGATGGCAACATCAACAGCCTGAGGTATCAAGACATTTGTGCTGCCATTACATTACAAACCACAGGAGAGGGACAATTCTTCAGCAGTACAGCACTCCTCATACTTCAGCCTCCACATCAAAGTTCCAGAAAGCAAAGGTCAAGTTGCTCCAGAATTGGCCAGCCCAGTCACCAGAAATGAACATTATTAAGCATGTCTTGAGTAACATGAAGGAGGAGGGATTGAAGATGAATCCAAAGAATAAACTCTGGGAGTCCTGCAAGAGCGCTTTCTTTGCCATTCCAGATGATTTTATTAATAAGTTATTAGAGTCATTGCAGAGATGTATGGATGCAGTCCTTCAAGCTCATGGGAGTCATACACAATATTAATTCTTTTTCCACAGCTTTATATTCTATACTGGACATTATTTCTGTTAAGTGACAAGACTTTTGTTTAAGCAAAGTCAGACCTTACTGTCCTAATTAAATAATTAAAAATCAAGGCATGATCATATTTTATTTTGGTAAATTAAGCATAAGAGATGCCTTTGCATTTCCTATAATCCAATTCTGATATCAAATGATCTACTTGAAGTCAAGTTATTATTTGTTGTTCCCAAAACTTGGATGAGCGACAAGACTTTTGTCAGGAAGTGTATATATAAACTTTGCATTTTAAATGTTACGGCGAGACACTGCAGGTGATGAGAGCAAATAAAAATCTATTACTCATCATATTTCCCATTGATTTGATTGTATTAAGATTTGCACACATTTTTTTGTATGTCACATTTTTTAAAATGTTTAAATATGCAAATGAGGCATTATTTAATAATGTTAAATTATTTAACAGTGTTAATTATTTAACACTGTAAAAAGTGATCAGCTGACATTACTTGAAAAAATGAGTAAATCCATTTCCTTAAAACTAATCATTAAAATAACTTGCATAACTATAAAAATAAGTCTTCTTAAAAGTCCCAAGTTACAACGGGTTTACACATTTTATTTTTTTAAGTCGACTTGACACTTTTAAGGCAATGGGGTTACTCACTATTTTAACTAATTGTTGTTTACAGTGTAGTTGGGAAAATATTGCAAAAAAGCAGAAGAAAGTCTGGAAAAGTTTTACTATGAACAAATCCCCCAGTTAAAATCTGCAGAATAAAGATACGAATGAAACTGTGATGTTTAAGAGCTGCCTAAATGCAGATTTATGGCTCATTCCAGGAGAATAAAATCAGAAAACAGCTTTTACAAATATTTATTTTGTTATTAAAATCTACAGACACATATTGATAAAAGAGAATTTTTAAAGAAGCATAACAGGAGAGTATTTTGACTGTCTTCTTGAAATTAACACACTTTATGAAAAGCCAAAAAGCATCAAATCTCAAAATGAAAAAGAGATATTTTTGCCTGCAGTGTGTCGCCTCGCTAACGCAGAAAGCACGCGCCACCGATCATTAATGTGATGGTGCAATTATTTTGTGGTTTCCAACAGAAATTGTTTATAATGAGGGAATGAGATCACAACATGTTGCAGGCTGGACTAGAACCTGCATTAACCATATTAAAGCACTACAAAACCTGGTGTTTTCTTCTGGTAGTCCCTGTACTTTCTGCCAGAGAATCACCAGAGGCAAGCCATATCCTGTTTTGTGTTTTGTGTCAGGAAGTTGTGACCCATTCTGGAAACAGACCTTCCCAAAGGACGCCAGCAGGGACACTACATTCATTCCCAATGGAGAATATCCTCCATCTACTCTTTCCCATCCATAAATACCTCTTTTTTTGTTTTTTTTATGAAGTCATATTTCACAAATGTTTTCTAAAGGTTTTGCAGAGGCATTTTATTTTGAGTTGCATCGAAATAAAATCTAGCTGTGCCTTTTGAAGACATGTTCTTATATAATGGTTGCCTTTTCATGTCCATTAAAAGGTCTGAGTGCAATAGTGATGATATTTATCTGACCTTTTCTGTTTTTTTTCCCCTTCGAGATGTGTTAAACAGTGGTTTAATGTCTTGAATGTACAGTACAGATGAAAGAACATTTTAACTTTATTGTAAAGAGGCGTGGGACTCTTTTTTTATTTTAAATCGCAATATGATGTATTAATAAAATATTTCATTAAAAACTAATTCTATCAGTGCTTTTGCAGCATGTTTTGTCTGAGTAAAGTGCCTTATTCAAGAAGAAAAAAATATTGCATTTTATTTTGGTTTTGGTTTCATCTCACGGCTGTTCGAACACAAAAGTGGCTTTTAATTCACAGAAACTGCCAGGACTGTATTTTTTATTGACATTGAATATTTGCATTAAAGGTGCCATATACTGCATTGGTATACTAAGTTAATTGTTCTCTTATATCTACATCATAGGTGTATGGTTTAGGTCAGTGCGCAGTCTGACCACCAGGGGTGCTCGAGAGAATGTTTGTAACGACAAAAGATTTATCTTTTATTATTTTTTTTTATTATTATAGCTAAGTGATAGTATATTCATAATTTTTTTTTGCTTACTATATTCATCAAAATGGACACCTGGTTATAAACTGGCCCTTTAAAAAAGTCAAGTGACAGTAGGGATGAACCATCTACATCGGCCTCTTCTATGAAGATGTGCAGCGGCCTTGAATATACATATGGACTTGGAGGATAACGAACGAGGTGAAGTGGCGTAGGTGGGAACAGAGAAATCCAGCAGAGATGTATTGATGAAAAGAATTAGGCCTACGCTAGAGAGTGAGAAAATGTCAAGTAAGAAACGCAAATATAGCCACAGTTACATCGGTTTCGGGTTTACATGGATTGGAGATGCAGAAAATCCGAATCCGCAATGTTTAGTCTGTGGTGAGGTTTTAGCTAATAGCAGTCTTAAGCCCTCATGGTTCGGCACTTACAAACAAGACACAGCCACTTAGAAGACATGCCTGCAAGTTTGTTTCAAGGAAAACTTGAACTGCAGAAGAAAAAAGGGGTACACTGCAGAATCCACCAAGAAGCTCTAGCGATGAAAAACATGCCAGACAAACTTTTATCTGTACCTAATGACGATGTGAAAACTGTCAACTTCATAACAGCTTGTTAATTAAATTCATGCGCTTTATTATTTTTATTTTAATCACGTACACAGAAAATATGTGTATTTAGTTATTGTAGTTAAAAATGTGGAGTTTAATCGGAGTAAGGGTTGCTTGACAGGTGTCAAATATTACAAAGGGGTGCACACAGCAAAAAGTTTGGAAATAACTGCTTTAGGTAAATTCAAAAAATCATTTTATATGCTCATTTATTACTCACGAAAACACACCTAGAATAAGAAGGTCCATATTGACCATATTTGGATCGGTCGTGAAAATTAATAAGCTCCGATGTTATGCTTGCAGCCTGCTCTCTCTCTTTCTTACGCACAAACACAAGCACAAACACACACAAGTTGTGTTGTGGATAAAATTTAGACAGAATAATACCTAAACTGGACAAAAGAGACCAACAGAGATGTGTTGTAAATTGAAGCTATAATGTCAAAGAAAACACAGCCAGGATTTAACATCAACCTCTGCATGACCAAGTGACTACTAATAAAGTTTACTGCTGATTTTTTCTTACCAGAAATATGACAGTAAAGGCTGAGTGATTGACAAAAGTCTTAAACATGCACTCAGGCACTTAAACTCAGCAGTCTTGTGTTTGTTGAAACATGCTCAGCTAATTTCAGGATGAATTTACAAAAGATACAATTTAACATACCTTATATGCCTCTTCAGGGTGAAGCTGGATAAATTTAATATCTATTTTTCCTATATTTTGCATCCTAGATCAGGGGTGTCCAAAATCGGTCCTGGAGGGCCGGTGTCCTGCTGATCTTTTACACTCAAAAATTTACATGTGAACGAGGAAATAATGGTGTTTAAGGCATGTACTGAACTCATATCATTTGACTATGCCCATTTTCTTAATAAGGCTCCTTTAGAGCAACAAACATGTCACTAATGTTTCCATATCAATTACAGTCGGTCTTCTTTACTACTTATATTTACATAAAGAACTGACATTTGCATATATTTATATATATCTTTTTAAGCATATACTGATTATAATCTTTAATATAGTGATGGGTGCCATTCAGCAAAACAACCAAACACACTACTATTATTTTCATTGCATCAACTAAGTAGATTTCTGCAGATTTATGAGCAAATCATAAATCATCCCTTCATTTATCAGGGGTCGCCACAGCGGAATGAACCGCCAACTTATCCAGCATATGTTTTACACAGCGGATGCCCTTCCAGTTAACCACTAACCATATTGCCCCAGACTTAGAATAAATATTATTTTATTTAGAGTTTTGGTGTTAAGTTTTCAGCTCCTATACTCTCGAAATCCTCGCTCAATAATCAACTTTTTATTTTTAGCTTACACAATTCTGCACCACAAAGTGTGCATATTCTATCTGGTCCTAATCACAACCAACCATGGCTTTTTCAAACACCATCCAGTGCTGTTCAATGGTCAAACAAGCTGCTTCAGTCCATTGGTTTTGTTTTCAGAGAACTCCTGGCTTCCCCTCAGCAAGAATGACATTCTTCAGCTCTGTATTTTACTCACCGCACCCAATAAGTGTGTGTGGGACTGCAGCGTGACATGAGTGGGCTTCATTGTACAGGGCCGAGTCAACTGACAAACTTGTGTGCTGTTTTTCTGGTCTGCATGAGGCCCTGAGGGAGATGGGACAGCTGGAACAGTAAGGACTCCAGAAACATCAGCTGAAAAGAACAGATGTGTATGTGTGTGTGTGTGTGTGTGTTTAATGAACGTTTTCTTACACATGTGGCATTTCATTAAGTTAAAGCTAATGTGTGCAATTTTTTATGTTTAAAAATAATTTGTTTTAGGGGTTATGTACATTTAGGTGTTTTTTTAAGTCTATACTGGGCTTTGTGCTGTAAAAAACAACCCCCTAGATGTACATTATCCTGCTTATTACACGGCTTAAATGCCATAAAACTTTATAATTAAATATAAAACATTGATCTAAGCTGTTGCTGAGACTTATTTCAGCATGTTGATATACTCCCAGCAACACGGTGGCTCAGTGGTTAGCACAGTGGCCACAAAGCAAGAAGGTTGCTGGGTCGAGAACCAGCTGACATTTCTGTGTGGAGTTTGCATGTTCTCCCCATCTTGGTGTTGGTTTCCTCCGGGTGCTCCAGTTTCCCCCACAATCCACAGACATGCGCTATAGGTGAATTGAATAAACTAAAATGGCTGTAGTGTATGTGTGTGAATGAGTGTGTATGGATGTTTCCCAGTTCTGGGTTGCAGCTGGAAAGGCATCCGCTGTGTAAAACATATGCTGGATAAGTTGGCGGTTCATACCGCTGTAGGGACCCCTGATTAATAAAGAGACTGAGCCAAAGGAAAATGAATGAATGAATAATGTACTCTCTGCTAAAGCGGAATATTAAGTAGGAGGCGGGGCTTTCTTTCATAGCTCATTCAATTTGCTCATAGCAAACTAATTAAGGGGCGTGATTGCGAATACTGCATTAAGTTTCTGACACAATGTTCTTAGCCACACCCCTCTTATTGTAAGTTTGCTATAAGGGAATGATGTGCAAAAGAGAAAGCCCCGCCCCCTACTCAAGATTCAGTTTCAGTTGAAAGTACATCAACATACAGAAATAAAAGTCTCAGCAACTGTTTACAGACTTTAAAAATAAAATAAATACTTATCAATGTTTATGAATACATTTATTTAAAAATTTAAATATTTAGACATTTACAAAGTTATTTTTATTTCATATATATTTAAACATATTTCATTTGTTTATTTTTGATTAAAAAATATAAATATATCAAGTAGCACAAGTGTTTACTGTTAACACTGATAATATAAACAAATATTTTATTTTATTTCATTAAACTGACATATTATTATGTTTTTTGACGTTTTTAGTTAAATTTTATTATTTTTAAATTAGTAAATAAAAATCTGGCGACACGGTGGCTCATTGGTTAACACTGTCATCTCACAGCATGAAGGTCGCTGGTTTGAGCCCTAGCTGGGTCAGTTAGTGTTTCTGTGTGTAGTTTGCATGTTCTCCCTGTGTTTGCGTGGGTTTCCTCCGGGTGTTCCTCTACAGTCCAAAGACGTGTGGTATAGGTGAATTGAATAAACTAAATTGGCCGTAGTGTATGTGTGTGAATGACTGTGTATGGATGTTTCCCAATACTGGATTGCAGCATAAAGAGCATCCGCTGTGTAAAACATATGCTGGCTAAGTTGGCAGTTCGTTCCGCTGTGGCAATCCCTGATGAATAAAGGGACTAAGCCAAAGGAATGAAATAAAAAAAATCTAAATTTTAACTTTAAGAATATTTGACAAAGTTATGGTTTTAGTGTATTGTATAATGTAATAAATGTAAGCATGGGAATTTCAAAAAAGAAAAAGAATTACTGACCCTAGATGTTTGCATTCGTTGCTTTTAAGTTCAGATTAGATTGAGTCCTTCATCCTCCTGTCTGTTACCGGATTCATGATTTCCTAACCAATAGAATGCATTTCTGCAGGGAGAGGAAGTGAGCGTCTGCTGCCGAGAGCTAAAAACACAAACAATTGCAGAGATGGTTGTTCATTTCAGGAAGAAGAAACGCCCATCTGATTCCTCTGGAAACACAGTCCAACATCGAAACAATCATCCCAATACATGAAGAAGAAAAGTACATTAAATTTACTGAGTTGATTTTCATTATCATTACAACTAAAATACCAAGGCTCTGTTTTTAAGTTGTACATGTCAACAAATATAATTCATATCTATATAAGACAGAGGTTGTTCAACTTCCTTGGACCCCCAAAATGACCATCATCATATAATTTTAAAATACTTGTGATCATTTGAATATATGCTTGTTAATGTATTTATTTATAGTATTTATTTATTTATAGAATTTATTTAATTTTTAAATTATTTATTTTACTTAATTTATAAATGTATTTATTTAATGTATTCATTCATTTGTTTATTTGTTTAGTTAATCTATTTTAATTATTTATTTCTATTTTTAATCAATTTAATTAATTCTTTCACCTGTTTATTTAATATTTATTTATTTAAAGTATTTATTCAAAATATTATTTATTTAAATTAATTTATTAAAGTATTTATTTAATTTATTCATTTGTTTATTTATTTAATCTATTTTAATTATTTATTTCTATTTTTAATAAATAAATTTGATCAATTCATTCATCTGCTCAAGTATTATTTATTTATTTAGTAGTCTTAATTTTTTTTATAAACTGTTTATCTCAATACATTTCCACGAACCACTCTGGCTTATTAATTTTTTTTTGTTTATTTTAATCTTATTTATTTTTACACAATTTTCTTTTCATGTTTATGTATTTTAATAAACGTATAAATAATTTCTATCTACTTACTTATTTAGAGCACATTTTTATTATTTATTTAAAATTTTATAAAATAATTACTTTGTATTTTTGCTGTTTTTATCTAAACATATCCACAAACTTACAACACAGTTTGTTTGTCTCTTATTTTTTCATTTATTCAAATAAATAATTAATAAAAAAAAAAGTAATCTAATTTTCTATTATTAATTATTATGCTGTTTTCTTTAAACTTCTTCAAAAAACCCCTTTAGCACTCATCGGTGGCTCTCATCCAAAAACTCAAGTCACACACACACCCCAAACAATCACACACCGCACGGCCAACAGTTTAATCTAAAATGACATCAGGTTGAATAAGAAAACATGCTGTCACACAAAAGCTGACAGGAATTTCAGAGTCATTGAGCAATGACAGGAATGTGGGGTATTTTCAATCAACACAAAAGCAAAAACATTAAGCACTTCATGACAAAAATGACCTTTATACTGTAAACCGTCAACCACATGACCGCAAACAGCATATTTCTCTAGGGTGTATAGCCACAGGGGGTCCATCAATAAAGTGTTTGTTGGGCGCTTAATTTTCTGTGCAAATGTTTGTTTTTAGTTTTGAAAAACAATATATAGGCTAATCATTATATTTTTGCTTTGTTCAGCAAACTATTCATGGCATTCCTTTCAGATTTCAATTGTTGTCATTTATAGAACAAAATGACAATCGTACAAAAAACACCCACAGGTGTCATGTTTTAGACTTGTTTACATCCATTAAACAACTATTGTTTTAACTTCAGAATAATTCACTAATATTTGACATATAATTCTGTTTTTCAATAACAAAAATCTAAAAACAATTGTTTTGTTCAGTTTATTTTAATGGGAAGAAAGGTTATTAGACGTATACAAATATTAATATTTTACTCAAAGCATATAGATATTAAATTAAGTAAATCCAAAGAAATTGCGAACTAAGTGGTCACTCCATTATAAACAGGCTAACGTTACATATAAAAAAAAGCCCCAGTAACAGGTCATAAAGCAATAGCGCCACCCTGTGACCTTACATTGTCAACACTTAATCATTTTACAGAAATAAATTTATGTAAGCTGTAAGCAATGTGGGATTTTTAACAGTATAATTAAAGGAAAAGCAGGTATTATAACTTTGCAAATTTGACATTTCTAAAAATATATATATAAATATGACAACATGGAAACAATTTCACAGATGCGAGACCTAGCATGCTAGCTACTGTGTGTTATTTAGCTTTCATACAACTTGAATGAAGGTAATTTATATCGAATAACTTACGTGGAAAACAAACAAACGGGTACCACGTGCTTCTTGCTCGCGAAATAAACTGAAGCCAAAATGGAGTCATCACAGGTCATCAGGCCGTATTTGAGAAAGCAGACTAAAAGATTTATGTGAGTGAAAAAAAAATCAGATCCAATCCAGGTTTTCTATTTCAAACAATCAAATGTCCATTGGTAGACTTGATTCAGTTTTCTTGTTTCCATCGATGATTGTCGTGAAGTTGATTTACGGGGGCAACTTATTAACGAAATGACAAGTCAACACAAACAGTGAATGTAGATCGAACGATGTAAAAAAAAAATTGTCTCTACCATTTCATATAAGACAAAGTTAGGCCTTTTTATTAATGATACATATTTAAGCATTGACTATTGATTTATTTTATCACGAAATTAAGCATTAAAAATGTTTAATTTAATTTTTTTAATGTTAACGACATATTTAAAAAGTAAAAAATCACTTATTTTATTTAAAACATATTAATTAAATAGGCCTACACATTTTTACTCTCTAGATGGATGGATGGACAGATAGATAGATAGATAGATAGATAGATAGATAGATAGATAGATAGATAGATAGATAGATAGATAGATAGATAGATAGATAGATAAGATAAACAGATCGATAAATGGGTGGATGGATGGATGAACGGATGGATGGATGAACGGTTAAAATAGATTGGCAGAAATGTAGATAGATGTATGGATGGATAGATAGACGGACGGACAGATGGATAGATAGCCTAGATATTGTTATTAATATTGTTTATTTTAAATGTTATTTTTGGAAATGTTTACATAAAAATAATAAGTGTAAAACAATATTCAGCATGGAAGCAAAACGACAACATTTAAAATCACCACAAAATGTTTATTCAAGGAGAATTTTCAATGCAAACACACACAAACACTGAATCTTTTTCAATGGGTGCGATAAAAGTTCCATGTGAACTGACATCAAATATATTACTTTTCCATGATCTTGTAGTATGTACACACACAGTTTTGTCTTCCGGTTATGTCATACGAGTGGTGGTGAACATGAAAACGTATTTGGATGCACAGATGAATTCAAATCAGTGATTCTTCACTACCGATGCACTATTACATCAAAACATCTCTATATATTTATTGTGATTCTGGCACCAAATCATAACAATACAAGCAGTCATATTCCAGAAAATCTCATTTAAATAGTCAAGATCTGTTTCAAATGTACAGGAATCATCACAGCACTCTTTGGATACGGTTCGAGGCAACAATTCAGTGCACATAAACATGTTCAGCTAGACTAAAGAAACACAGATTTAACATCGGACATACTCAGATGAACTCAGTTAACAGTTCTGTACTATGTTTTAACCTTTAAAGAAACAGAAATAGGCTGATTTTACAAGTCACCTAGAATTAAATGGTGGAGTTTTATCATTTTTGAATCCATTCAGATGATTTCCTGATCTGGCAGGAGCACTTTTAGCTTAGCTTAGCATAAGTCATTGAATCAGATTAGACCATTAGCATAAAAAAAAAATCTAAGAGTTTTGCTAATATTTAAAGCTTGACACTTCTGTATATAATGTAACCAACAGAAGAGTCAAGCTTTAAATAGGAAACTATTGAAACTTTTATTTGAATGTTTTGAGTGTGATGCTAATGGTCTAATCTGATTCAGTGATTTATGCTAAGCTAAGATAAAAGTGCTCCTGCCAGACCTATATATTGGCTAAATGGATTAAAAAATGATAAATGACTTGCAAAACTAGCTTGTTTCCAAACAAAATGGAGTGCAAATGCAAATGGCTAATAATGATCAGTAACTGTAGAGCAGGTTTAATATCAATACAAATACTGAGATTTTTGTCTTGTTCCCAAATTTGTTAATGTAACAAACAGCTTAAATTTCCCTCTCACGAGCTATTAGAATTCTCAGAAACATGCAGTTAAAATCACTTTTGTAAATTGACATGATATAAAAAATACCTGCCTGATTAAAACAACTAGCACTTGAATTGATAATCAGTATCTTATTTAAATGTCAGGTGAAAAAGGTCAATATTTCTTTCCAAGCATATAAAAAACAGTTCTAAGAATGTTTTCGGGAGATGAAGTAAATAAAGCTCTTTGACACAATGAATGTTTTTTGTTTTTCTCTGACTTCTATGTACAAAGATATAACAATGTTGTCATCCATCCCTCAAAATAACAGAGAGAAACCCTTTCAGATTTGACAAAACAGAAGCACAAATATTGGAGGAGCAGCAAACGAACACACCTGCAGTTCCCATATAGGTATAACAGACATTTCTGTAAATATATGTATATTAGATATACATATAAGAGCCATAGTATTACAAGCCAAGTTCTGAAAAAGTTGTGACATTTTCTAAAATGCAAATAAAATTGTATTTAATTTACAAAAGTACAAAGAAATATTTTATTACATCAGACAGACTCAGATAAACTTAGTTAACTTAGGTCTGTACAATATTTCAATGCTCTCTTCTGAATGATTGCAGAGCAGGTTTAATATGGTAATTTTGTTTCTGTCAGCTTTGCGTTTTTTGACTGCTTGGCGCCACGGAATAATGTGCCGGTTAGTGTTTACCCCATCAGCTATTTAATTTTTGTTACATGGTTTCCGCTAAATTTATTCTTCCATGGCGGGACGCAATGCCAAAATTGATCCCGCCACGTCTACATTACAGCTTTTCATTCAAAACACTAAGTTGTGTGTTTTTTTAATAGCGGGTGATAATCGCACCAAAACGTATTAAAAGGTAAGTGAATTATAACAGCGCAAAGTTTTCTGTTACCGTAGTAGTGCTGTGCGTTATTTGTTTAACCCTGTAAGGTTACGTGCTGACAGACTGACTGGCTGACGGACAGGTGCTCGATGCGTGGGGCCAGCAAACACAACGTATAGCCGTTTCACTTCACTTCACTTCAGAATGCATTAATACCGCTCTGTAGGTCTATTGGAGACATTCATAAATATTCCTAGCAAATCTAACTTATGTTGGAGATTTACTTGTTACATAAACACACTAAATCGCACTTCAGCAGCGTTTACATAATTACATAAATGCGATCTCGACTTTTAATACTGCGCTCATGACATATGTTATTGAAATAACGCCACAGGTAGTTGGTAGATCTGTGTAAAAAAGACCTGCCGCCACAGCTGGAAAAAATCCTAGAGGAAACACCGTGTTAGCTTTGCATTTTTGACTGTTTGGCGCCATCTTGTGATTGAATAATGTACAGGTTGAAGTATACTCCATCAGCTGTTTTTTGTTTCTGTCAGCTTTGCGTTTTTGACCGTTTGGCGCCATCTTGTGACTGAATAATGTGCAGGTTAGTGTATACTCCATCAGCTGTTTTTTGTTTCTGTCAGCTTTGCGTTTTTGACCGTTTGGTGCCATCTTGTGACTGAATAATGCGTAGGTTAGTGTATACTCCATCAGCTGTTTTCGTTTCTGACAGCTTTGCGTTTGACTGTTTAACGCCATCTTGTGACTGAATAATGTGCAGGTTATTGTATACTCCATCAGCTGTTTTTTGTTTCTGTCAGCTTTGCGTTTTTGACCGTTTGGCACCATCTTGTGACTGAATAATGCATAGGTTAGTGTATACTCCATCAGCTGTTTTTGTTTGTTAGCTTTACGTTTGACTGTTTAACACCATCTTGTGATTGAATAATGTGCAGGTTAGTGTATACTATCAGCTGTTTTCGTTTCTATCAGCTTTGCTCTTTTTATTGTTTGGCGCCATCTTGTGACCGAATAATGCATAGGTTAGTGTATACTCCATCAGCTGTTTTTGTTTCTGTCAGCTCTGCGTTTTTGACCGTTTGGTGCCATCTTGTGACTGAATAATGCGTAGGTTAGTGTATACTCCATCAGCTGTTTTCGTTTCTGACAGCTTTGCGTTTGACTGTTTAACGCCATCTTGTGATTGAATAATGTGCAGGTTATTGTATACTCCATCAGCTGTTTTCGTTTCTATCGGCTTTGCGCTTTTTATTGTTTGGCACCATCTTGTGACCGAATAATGCTCAAGTTAGTGTATACTCCATCAGCAGTTTTCTTTTCTCTTTGCAATTTTGACTGATGGCGTCATTTTGTGATTGAATAATGCGCAGGTTAGTGTACACTCCATTAGCTGTTTTTCGATTTTGCCACTTTTGCTTTTAATTAAAGAATTAACAAACTATTATGGCTAAGAACGATGATTTGTGTCAGTTTTGTGGCAAGTAGCCATGTTAGGATAAAGTACATCCAGGGTGGTTGTTTTCACAGAATAATGGCCTTCAGTTATATACAGCAGTGCTTCGCTTCACTTCATTCTGCAACAACAACCGCCTGGATGTACTTCATCCCTCAAATAATATAACACAACATACCTTGCAATGACATGATTGCCCAATCAGATTTAAGTATTCCAGAGAGCCATTTAATAACATTAGTTAAATCATTTTGGCGAGTTAACAAGTAATGAATAACTTCAATTTCATTAACTAACATCAACAAAGATGAATAAAGACTGTAGTAACTGTATTGCTCATTGCTTGTTCATTGTAACTTATGACCGTATTGGAAAGTGCTACCTGTAATTCTACATTTAAAAAAAAATCTGCCTGATTAACAGTAATTAATACCAGCATTTACAAAATGTCCTAATTTTTTCAGAACTAGTGTTGTAAAGGTAACCTAAACCCCATTAAGTGCAAATGAAATCTCCCAGGCTTTGTGTAGACCTCATGCCATGTAAACGGATTATGGCTCTTTCAAAACAGAGTGAGAAACCACACACAATACACAAGCACTGGTTATCTTACAGCGACTGGATCAGAGACTCTGGTGTAGTGGACAGTTGGACGGCAGGATGGCTGTGGGTCAGAGGTGAGACGGGACGGTCTGTAGGGCATCCTCAGTGGTGCGGTGAACATTAACATTCTGAGGAAAGACAAAGAAAATTCAATTCATGTTTCTTTATATAGTGCTTTTAAAATGCAGAGCATAGCAAAGCAGCTTAACATAGATGTTTTAGTAAATTGAAACTGTCAATCAATTTTTTAAAGTTGAATAATCAACTATTATATGGGGATTAATGGGAATAAACGGTGAATTTGGTAGCCTATGTATTAAGTTGTTACTGAAATACTATCTTACTGCATAATTTTGGTTAAAACAACCAGATTTAATGCAATTTTCCAGCCTTCATATGAAGTGTTCAGTTTTCAAACTCATTTTCTTGTCCAATTTTATTTATGTATTGTTAAATGGTCGGTTTTGCTATTACTTTAAGAAACCAACACATTTTAAGGATTAAATTTATACACTTTATAAAAAGGATTTAATTTATATACTGTACTATAAAAAGAACTTATTTATATTAGAAATATGATTGTTTTTGCTGGCTTATTATATCTGAATATCTATGATTTTGTTTAGTATTTATTAAAACGTAAAATATTTAACATTTTAATATTCCATTTTGATTGAATTTATGTATAAATTCATACGTTTTATTGTAAATTTATATTTAAAAAATCTTTTTGTGAAAAGCTATTTGAAAAAATAATTAAGCAATAAAAACTTTAGAACAAAATTAAGTATCAAAAAAATTGAAAAAAAAAAAATAACAGTTTGTTTGTTTTTTTAATAAGGACATAAAAGGACCTCGAGTCAGGAATCAAACTCAGGTCACCGTGAGCACCTCAGTGCTACTGAACTTATTTTTTAATATCAGTTCAAATCTCAGTTTCTAAAGATCTTTAAACCTTGAACTTGTATCTGACAGCAATGACCATTTTCTCCTGGAATTTTAAGTTTTAACTTTTTGTTGAGAATTCTGAATTCACATTTCGGAATTTTGAATTTGCCTTTTGAAATTCTGAGTTTACATCTGGGAATTCTAATATTTGTTTTAGGAATTTAGCATTTAAATTTTGGAATTGTGACTCCTTTTGGAATTCTGAGTAAAATTTTTGGAATTCTGAGTTTAATTTTTCAATTCTGAGTAAAATTTTTGGAGTTCTAAGTTTAAATTTTCAATTCTGAGTAAAATTTTTGGAATTCTGAGTTTAATTTTTAAATTCTGAGTAAAATTTTTGGAATTTTGAGTTTAATCTTTTAGAATTCCGAGTTTAATTTTTGGATTTCTGAGTTTAATTTTTTTAAAGGATCAGCAAAGGACCTTGAGCTGGGAATCAAACTCAGGTCGCCGTGAGCACTTCATTGCTATTGATATAATTTCTAAATGTGGAGGTGTGTGCGTTTTTGCAATTGTTTTACAACTTCCGATTCAGTCACCTATGGGAGAAATAATTAGAAATAACAAACGGCTAAAAACAGTCAAACTACCTGCTCTACAGAACAAGTGTTTGCTTGACTATACAGACCAAGCAGAATAATATAATAAGAAAATATACATTTGCAACATTAAGCAGCGTAACGAGCAGTTTTTAAATCTAAAAATGAGAGCCAAAAAGATTCAAATAGTTGCTACGGCTCGCACGTGGAGAATAAGGTCAATATGTCGGCGGACTCGGCGCCGATTCGATTTGCCGATATCGGCAAATTATCGGCACCTATAATTTAAAACAATTTTTAAAAATTAAGAATATAGTATTTTTCAACTGAATCTCACGTCTAATTTGTAACTTTTTGATTTAGCGGTTAATCTCATTCGTACAATTTAGTTCGATTTGCTTATCATCCAATGACAGTTGGATTTAGGGGCGGGATTTGGTGCCACGCCTCCTTTTTAAAATTGTACATTTTCATACGACTGAACTCTTACGAATTAGCCACTAAACTGACAAAACATAAAATACTTACGTTTCCTCATGAGATCAGGCTGTATTTGTATTAACAAGCTGTTTAAGGATTATTACAAGATATCTGAATTTCATAACAGTGTTTAAAATAGATCAGCATGTAATCACAGGGCTCAAAGTTCATAAGACAAAAAAACATCAGATATGATCAGCTTAACATCTCCACCCTTCTGACTTCAGGTAAAAGTCCACATCACTGCCCTTTACCACTATATCTAACACCACATCTTATCAGACGTATTAATGTTACCTGATTTTATAGACCATTAAAACCCGAGCAAAATCTGGCAGTGTAGTGCAGAATGCAAAGAGAGACAGGATTTCACTATTCCAATAGTTTATTAGCATCGCAAACAGACATCACAGTAGAGATTTACTCTTCTCACTCACAAGAAGAGGGTTCACATTATCATAGCATGATTCCTTAGTGTTTCAAAAAGATAAATTACTACAATAAAAAAGTAAAATGATTTAAAAACGTCCTTCATCCGAAAGCACCATAAGGCTCTGATAGCAACAAAAATATCACTGCTCTTATATACATGATAGACATTCCTACATTATGAATACATAACTCCTCATCCTAATTTACCATAAATAAATATAATGTGCCTCTGGAGTGATCTTTCATAGCAGCAGATGAATTCATATGTATATATGTGTGCATTTAGAATAAAGTGCAATTTAATATTAAACACAAGAACACAAATCTGAATGACTCAAGTGCTTCATAATCTCTGAGGTGTCAAATGCATTTTAGGATTGGAATAAAATGGGAATGAGATAATGTTGTTGTGAGGAACGTTCAGTGATGATCTGGTACTGTTAACAAAGCCTCTTCCGCCAGCCGAGACACATCTACGTTCTGTTTGAAGCAAACACAGGGAATGACGGCACAAATTAATAAGATGAGGTGATGAGCGGGTGACGACGATGATGATGATGATGATGAAGTCCACAAATAACATTAACATCCAAATCAATGAACGCAGAACTCAAAACAAAGACAGGACAAAATAAGGAAAGCAGAGAAAAAAAAAACCCTGGGATATTTAACAAATGGTCATGCTGCTGTAGAAGCTGTAGGTAATTTCATGAGCGAGTCCAACACCTCATGGTTCTTTTGACGGTTGAGTCTCAGGAGACCACAAATCTTAATCACTTTATTAAGCTCTCAAGCATAACTATAGACTGACTCCACACTTTCCCCCTTAAGCCATAGCAGACAGGGGAGGCTTTTAGTGGAAGCTCCTTTCTGACACTCAATGCAAATAGAAAAATGGTGCATGTGACTTTATGGTTCACCATTCAGACTTTTTCCACCATTGTGAGTTTATGTTTTGCAACTGACTTTATTCTTCTAGTCATTGTTTTGCCTATATTTAGCAATTCTCATGGTTTTTTATTCTTTTGTCATGGAATTTTGAGTTTATATCTCGTAGTTCCAACGTTTTATGAGAAATTTCAGTTTACATTTTGCACTGAGTTTACATCTGGTAATTCTGAAATTTATTTGAGGAATTCTGGTTTTAAATTTTGGAAATCTGACTTTTTTCTTTTGGTATTCTAAATTTTATTTATTTTTTTAGAATTCTGAGTTTACATCTATGACCTCTGACTTTTCTCTCCTGGATTTCTGAGTTAACATTTATGAATTCTGACTTTTCTCACCTGGAATTCTGAGTTTAAATTTTAAAATTCTGGCTTTTCCTTTTGGAATTCTGAGTTTACATTTAGAAATTCTGACTTTTTTGAAAGGAGATTTTGCATTTAAAATTGTGTAATTTTTAGTTTACAATTAGAAAATTCTGACTTTTACTTTAAATTCTGAGTTTACATCTGGGAATTCTGACTTTTTGTAAAAAGAAAATTTGCATTTAAATTTTGAAAATCTAATTTTTCCCTTTTGGAATACTGAGTTTACAGTTTGGAATTCTGAATTTTCCTTTGATATTCTGCATTTACATTGTGGAATTCTGACTTTTCCTTTTAGAATTCTGAGTTTACATCTGGGAATTCTGACTTTTTTAAAGGAAATTTTGCATAAAATATTTGGAAATATAATTTTTCCCTTTTGGAATTGTAAGTTTACAATTCGTAATTCTGACTTTTCCTCTGAAATTTCTAGTTTACATCTGGGAATTCTGACTTTTCTTTCCTGGAATTATGAGTTTACATCTTGAAATTCTGACTTCTTAAAAAGGAGATTTTGCATTTAAATTTTGGAAATCTAATGTTTCCCTTTTGGAATTCTGAATTTACATTTTGGAATTCTGACTATTTCAAGAAATTGTGAGTTTACATTTAAATATTTTTTGGCTTTTTCCCAGAAGGTTTCAGAGTTTACATTTAGACATTTTGATTATTTTATTATTCTGATTTTACATTTCAGAATTCTAAATTTTCTCTCCCAAAAAGTTTTTACCTTGAAATTCTATTCTATTCTATTCTATTCTATTCTATTCTATTCTTGATTTGTTTCTCCCAGAATTCTGTTTAAATCTCAATTCTGACCTTTTACTTACTTTATTCTAACTTATTGACCAACCTTATTGACTTTTTTACATTTCAACCTTTCAACTTGTAATTACAATACTATTTTCACCCAGGAGTTCTGTTTACATATGAGAATTCAGATTTATATATTAAAAGTCTGACTTTTTATACAGAATAAAGTATAAATTGGACAACATTAACTGATTATTGCACATAAAAATCTGTCAAATTTAATTCAAGATCTTTAAAATGTTAACTTTTGATTGTAAGAAAACAGTAAGAATCGAGAAACAAAAAGTTGCAAATAATTTTTTTTGCAGAAATAAGCTTCCATATATTTTTACCCAGCATACTGCCACACATCCTCAGTGCCTTAATATATCTAAGTCTTACCGTCGGTCTGTCTCTGTGTGTGTTCACAGCTTCCACTTTCAAATCAATCGACTCCACCTTGCAACCTAAAGACCAAGAACATTTCACAATCAAGAGCTGAACCACATTTTATGAATACATCATATTCAGGTTGGCTGAAAAGTGTCCATCTCTTACCATAGGCCACTGGTGTTAACTTCAATACTGTGTGTAGAGGGCATTTCAGATAAGGCAATTCCTCTTCAATAAACAAAAAAAAATTAAAAACACACCAAACAACAAGACATTAGTTTACTTACAACTCATACCCATCAATACAAGTCAAACGTGATTTAAAAGTCTTCACCTGCTGTTTTGTCCAGAAAGTAGGCCAGCAAGCATCTCATGACGGCTTGATGACAGATGACCAGAACGTTTTCCTGCCTTTCTAACTCCATGATCACGGGTTCCAGCCTCTGGACCAAGTCTTCATAGGACTGTGAGGAAAGAGCTGGATTACAACACTCTTCTATTGCAATATTATTGATGCATTTTAATGTGATAGGCTGTAATGTCAATGAAGCAATGCTCAAAATAAATATTGTCTACATGCGAGGTTCTGGAGCAATTATGGATTTTAAAACAACTTTAAAAATGCACTTTTGGACTTACAAATAATAAGTCACTGGCAGTGTGATTTAACAAACATCCATAGAAGTGAGCCTCTGATAATAGTTACTTATTTTTTGTATTTAAAAACATAATAATATATATTTTTAAAAACAATACTTGACTTCTGCCTTGCTTATAACTATTGTTAAGTTTTTTGAAATAAATTGAATGGAGATTTTAAGATTGCTCTAGTCTAAAACCATTTCTGTCTGATTTGTGACACTTTCAAATGTAAAAAGTGTGATCGTTTTATTAATTTTTATAAAGATTTAATTAAGCAATCGAACTTAAATAATATATAAATATAAATAATATGAATGTATAATATAATATAATATAAATAGATACAAAAATAATCATTAAAAAATGTATGAAAATTATTTTAGCAAATGTAATTTAAACAATCTTTTTATTGAAATATTAAATTATATTAAAATGACATCAATCATGATATAAACTTTCATGAAATGAAACAATCTAATATTCATAAAAATCAATATGATACTTTCAAAACTAAAAAGTTTGATCGTTTTATTGATTTTTAATAATTAAGCAATCAAACTTAATATATAAATATAAAAACTTGAATATATAATATAATAAAAAATATATAATATAAATAAATACAACTAGAAATATTAATTTAAATAAAAAATCTCCTTTTTATTCAAATATTAAATTAGAATCAAATTACATCAATCAGAATATAAGCTTTCATGCAATTTCATGATCTTATATTCCTACATTCAATAAAACAAAAACAAAATATTCAGCTTTCAGCCAAATATATTCTGAATGTTTAGTTTTAGACTTGAATTTGTGTATATATCTATTACAAATGACACATCACACACATACATAATACACAAAGCTCACTTTAAAACCAGCAGCTGACATGAAATATCATAACTCAACTATCATCCTAAAACATGAATGTCCTGATAATTCAGTCATAGAGTTCAAATCACACATTCACAGAAACATCTCTCATATTGACAATCAACAGAAATATTCTGAATTGAAATGATACTGAATTAAATTCGAAATGGAGTCATGATTTACAAACCCATATGCTCAGCAGTGAAATAAACGATGATAAATAGTGAACGCAGGTGACGTGACATCAGCTTTTATCTAATAAAGTGAGAACAGTGTGTTGCTTTAATGCTCTCTGAGTAAAAAGCTTTGAGATATTGATCTTAATGAGAACTGCTGGCTCTGATGAGCAAGCACACTCTGACGGATGAGAAGTGTGTGTAGGGGCTCAGGGTAATGGTGTGTGATGTGCTCAGTCAGAGTAATAAAAGCTTACAAAAACACAAAACAAGGTCAATTATGCACTCTGGGAACATCATCAACGCAGACTAAAAAACAAGAGCTGTTTACTTCATTTCAGAGTATTTGGTCATGGGTAAGAGAGAGCCTGGCAACCAGAAACATTTAGGAGATGGATTTTTAATGTGCTGAAGCTTGAGGGATAGCTCTTTGTCAACTAAAGAGACATAAAAGAGCAATGCAATCACTAAATGATAACAAATGAAAGCTGAAACACATCTCGCTATGTTTTATACGCTCATGATAGTGAATCATTAATCCAACCTTGGGTGTTTCAACTGTACATGCGCCTGTGTTTGTAGTAAGAACAAAAAAAGATGCTGAAAATCAATCTGATTTTCAAACAAAATAAATTAAAACTTTTGTTATTCGTTCCAACTGCCAAAAAAAAACCCTCAATGAAAATATTTGTATTTGATTTTAGGAAAACAGATATTTAAAGGAAAAAATATTAAGTTCTTCAGTTGCTTAAATCACTTCTATTGTCAGCATTTGTAAGTCACTTTTAGTTAAAGGCATCAGCCAAATGAATAAATGAAAAGGTGATAAAAGAAAATAGAAGTATTAATGCTAAGGTAGGTGACCCTTCGCTCTTTAGTTACTGTTGCTACGCCTGTCAAGCTCTCGTGCCTGGCAGGGCTTTTACAATGTGTATGCACCGGTGTCAGACACTGCCAGGGATATAATGTCATTTTTGGCGAACAGGGGAGATATCCGAGAAAGCCAGACAAAAAAAAAAGACTGCGGTATGCATTACAGGAGTACATTCACGACATAATAGGCAACCGATTAGAGAATAATTCAATCGAAATTGAAGCTAGCTTAGCCTAGCCGCCTCAAACGCTGACCATTCAACAGCTTAGCTCATGCTCAGCAGGAGAGGGGAAACTTACAAATAATCTTATAATAACAAATTAAACTGATTTCTCCATTTTAGCCAAAAAGTCTGTTAGACTAATTGTAGTGCAATAAAATGTAGCATTACAAACCGACGAGGAAACACGCATGACAGTGCTTTTACATAATTCATTCCTAGGTAGAGCAGCCAAAAAGAAAAAATTGATGGATTTGTGCTGAATTGTAGCATCATTGACACATACCAATGTACAGTAAGTTACCCATTACTGTTAGTATGTTTGTGTGCCACTGGTTTGCTTGGATCGGGACTTGTGGAGCTGCGCTTTGGTGGATTTGCTCTTCAGTGTTTGGACTTTCAGCAGTGAAAATGAAACTAAACTAAACTAAACTGAACTTCAACTGTGAGATCTGGACTTTACTGAACCAATCTACATTGTGAAAAGCGCTATATAATTGAATTAAATTTATCCAAAAAGTGCCCTTGTGTGTTTTTACTGGGTGAATCTGTGTAAACTGTAGTATGCAGTTGTGCTGTAGTCAGGATTTTGGTTAAATGTTTCATTAAATTAAATTAAAAGACTATCATCAGGGATAATAAAGGAACATATAGTTAGATGGGACATCCTGTGATACATTGATGTGTATGTTTTTTATTTAAATTTCGTGCTGGTCGCTATTCATGATGTAGATGAGCTCAAGCAGGACGTTTATGAAGTCTCCTTTTGTGTTCAGAAAAAGAAAGAATGGCATTGAAACAACACCACGGTCATAACAGAATTTTTAATTTTGAGTGAACTATCCCTTCACACCTTATGATTTAAATGAAAGGCACATTCAAAATATTAAAAAACACGATTTCAAGTAAACTGACCTCTCCTTTGGGATAGCGGTATCGATATTTATCCTGGTCCCGTAATGCAAACTCAAGCGGATATCGCTGCTGGATCTCCTCATACATGAGCTCCTCACAGACACCCTGAACACACATTGAAATCAGTCAATTAATGCACTCACTCAATCACTCGCTCACTTTCCTTTGTCTTTGATCTATCAGGGGTCGCCACATCAGAATGAACCACCAATTCCTCTGGCATATGTTTTACAATATAATAAGTCTGAGATATCTGATTAATGACCAAAGGAAAAAGACTCACGGCATCGATCTCATTGAGAGCTTTCCACTGTTCGTACGGTACGCCCACAGCTTCTGCCGTCTGTATGGTCCTCTTCATCTGACTCGTCCACACTTTCAATTCGTGAATATTCTGCGACTGGATAAACTGACCCAAAGTCTCAGCATACTATGAGGGAATGTCAAAAAGAAATTATTCAATTGATGATCAATTGTTGACACAACATTTTTTAAAACACTTCAAAAACAATTTAAATTATTTCGCATTAATTTATTAAACATAAATAAAATTCTGTCACTAGTTTTTGAAAACAATACAAAAGTTGAGCATTGTAATATTTAGGATGGTACCGACATTAATAAGCATTTAACTATTTTTCATGCATTTTGTTTTACAAATAAATATCGTGTAATGTTCTTTTAACAAGCAACATGCTTTTTTCTTTTATGCATAGCTGATTTTTAGCATCAATACTCTAGTCTTTATTATCAACTGATCCTTCAGAAAATAGTTTAATAAGCTGATTTGCTGCTCAAAAACATTTATTTTAATGAGCAATGTTGAAAACAGCTGTGATGATTTGTATTTTTGAATCACAGTGATGAATACAAGCATCAAAAGAAACTGATTTGAAATGGCAATCTTTTTCTAAACTTTGTAAGCGTCTCAGATCTGAACACATTTAATGCACAACAAAATATTTCTTAAAAAAACCTCCATGTGTCCATGTGAAATCAAAAGTTTTACATTTTTTATAGTTGGCGCACACTGCTATTTTTTATTATCAATAATTCAACTGTGCAAGTAAATCCACTTAAAAAAACTTTTGTTTTGGTAATCTGTTTATGGTTCTTAAGGTAAATGCATACCTTGGCAATAAGGGTCAAACAACTAAAAATAAGGTCAAGAATCTTGGTGTGACTCTGGAGTCAGATCTGAGTTTTAATAGTTCTGTCAAAGCAGTTAGTAAATCAGCATACTATCATCTCAGAAACATTGCAAGAATTAGATGCTTTGTTTCCAGTGAAGACTTAGAGAAACTTGTTCATGCTATTGTCAGCAGCAGGGTGGATTACTGTAACGGTCTCCTCACAGGCCTTCCCAAAAAGACAGTCAGACAATTGCAGCTCATCCAGAACGCTGCGGCCAGGAAACTGACCAGAACCAGGAAATCAGAGCATATCACACCTGAACTCAGGTCTTTACACTGGCTCCCAGTTACATTCAGAATAGATTTTAAAGTATTGTTACTGGACTATAAATCACTAAATGGCCTAGGACCTCAATACAATACAATACCCTCGCTGCTGGAATCAGCTTCCAGAAATGATCAGATATGCTCCAACATTAGGCACATTCAAATCGAGACTGAAAACACATCTGTTTAGCTGTGCCTTTACTGAATGAGCACTGTGCTACATCTGACAGATCGCACTATTGTGTTTTTCTTTTCTTTTTCATACTTTTATAAAATATAAATGTTTTAACACATTTTTATCTGTTTCTATCAACCTTTTTATTATGTTTTTTTTATTTTTCTCATACTTGTCTCTTTTAATCCTGTTTACGTAAAGCACTTTGAACTGCCACTGTGTATGAAAAGTGCAATATAAATAAAAATAAATAAACTTGCCTAATCTTCAATCAAAATCTGATGATATGATTTTTGCATTTGGAGTGGCGGAACTTCTCAGTTGACTTAAGTTTGACGTTTCAGCAATTAAATTGTTCAACACACCCGTATTTACATTAGTTTCTAACGAAAGAATGATGTGCAAAAAGAAAGCCCCGCCCCCTACTCAATATTCAGTTTTACCTGGAAATACAACAGACTAAAATAAAAGCATCAGCAACTGAATGTTTACACTGACTTCAAAAACTGTCCTGATGTCATCACTATAGACTATTTCAAGACATCAAACCTCCTGGCATTTTTGTGAATGAATGCTAGGCTAAAAAAGATGACTTAACATAAACAAGCCTAAACAGCTTACCTTCTTTCCCCTTGCTGAAAGCCCTGAATCTCCTCCGATTCGGCCTTTAATGTTCAGATCACTCTCTCCATGCCGGCACAAGTAGATGGACCGCGGCGTGATGTGGATATTCATGAGGTAGTAAACTATTCTGCTCTGTATGTGGTCCTGAACCCGGTTCACTAGGTACCTTCGGCCCACATCAATGATCTTTATGAAGGAAAGATCCCTAAACACACACAAACAGAAAAAAGATTACATTTATTCATAAAATTCAAGATTCAGCTCAACAGCACTTTAAATGATATATACCGGTCCAGTTCCTCATCCAGGGGTTGGTAGGAGTTCTCATAACACTTTATCCTCTTCATAAAGTCAGCGACGGCCTCTTCTGTGTTACAGTGTGTGTAGTCTGGACTGCCCAGCTTCACTTGCTGCACACAAAAAGCACAAATTTATACAAAATACAGTGAGATAAAGATATTAAAGACGTCTCTGTGACTTACCACAATGTTTTCAGCGATAACGTCAGGGTCTTCACACACAGACTCTACAAAGAACACCTTAAAGATGAGAGGAAAACAGCGTTATAAAAGAGCTGAAATGAGAAACACATGAAAATACAAGCTTTAGATGAAAAATCTCATAGTAAGCACCTTGAAACCGTTCTGCTCTGCAAATCTGATGATTGTGTCTCTTCTTTCTCTTGTCGTGTTTGTGGCATCAAAAACCTGAGGATTGAGTAATAAAAAACAAGATAAATGCGTAAAATAAAATGTTTAAATCGCAACTACTGTATTTTCTGGAATATGAAAGTTGCTGTTTTATCATCTGAAACATAATGCAATATTTCAAAATGACTTCCTAATATTAAGCGAGCAAAACATACAGTGTGTTTTCTTATTTTGACAAGCATTTTTTGTCTTTTCAGAAGCTCAAGTATTCATTTATGTTGCTTGTTTGTGTTTTTTGACTGCTACTACAGCAGGGGAGTTCTCTAAATCTACCTGAGCTCAAACTCCCTTCTCACCTTGCAAACCCTGGGCTCGAGGATCTTATGAGCTCAGGGCTCTCTCCTGGGACAGCATGCCAAACAAGCTTTTATTTAAGCTGTCTCCGTTTTGCTTGCCTTGTTTACTTTTAGTTACTAGGTAGCCAGTCAGTCAGTCGCTCTAACAACTTGTTGGAAACCTAATTCACATGTTGGGGTTTTTCCTTTCTTTTTTGCAAACTTTAAAAAGATTTACTCACAATTGATTCAGTTATAAATGTAATCCAGCTAATGTACTGGACGTTTTGAATTTGAACACAGTATTTGTGCAACTACTGTATGACATCCTCTATTTGTTGTGAATGGCATTGTTTATAAAAATGGCGCTTTTCTTACCGCCACCTGTCCACCTTCATCTGTGAGGAACTGCCGGACATCATTGAGAGCTGCCAGTGCACACTGCCTAAAATAAGACAAGCAATCACAAAACATTTTCAGAGCATTTCTATATTAATTGACCTTTACTTACAGCTGTATGGTACACAAAGCTTATGAAATTTAATATATTAAACAATTAAACATAAGAACCCTAAAAAGTAAATATAGAGGACTTATTGATATTCTGACAGTATATTATGAAGTTGTCATAATAAAAAAAACAGCCTAAATATAGCATATACAAATTAAAATATAATTTATATCCCATAGTACACATTTTTAGCTTTTCAATAGCTAATCCAGTTTTTAGGTTTTCAGGTTTTCTACTTTTTCCTCCCGATTATGCACAGGCGAAAACATGAGGACAACAGATCTGACACATTAAGAGTCTCATTTTATTATTTTTTTACATATTAAAGGGATAGTTCACTCAGAAATAAAAAGTCTGTCATTATTTGCTCACCCTCCACATGTTTGACTTTCCTTCCTTTGTAAAACACAAATGAAAATATTTAGAATAATGTTGAAAACCAGTAACCATTGACTTCCATAGTATTTTTTAAATGTGGAAGTCAATTTCCAACATTCTTCAAAATATCTTCCTTTGTGTTCAACAGAAGAAAGAAAGAAATTCACAAAGCTTTTAAAATCACCCGAGTATGAGAAAATGATAACAGAACATTTATTTTTGAGTGAACTATCCCTTCAAGTCAGGTCTTAATGGAACAATATAATATATTATATATTCTATCAATTACTCCATAATAAAATTTACTTCATTAGATTCCTAAGACAATAACCAAAGACTTATTGTTAGCTTCTACATTATATCTTATCATATAACATATTTGTTTATATATATATATATATATATATATATATATATTAATGCAATGTCAGTAGCGAAGGCTAGTTTCATGGCAAAAACTATTTAATAAAAACAATTACATTCAAAATCAACCAACAAATAAACACAGGATAAATTTGCTAAGACTTTTAATGTTATACATGATAAAACAAATGAACTTTTCCTGATAACACATTGCTGAATATCTCTTAAAGTGAGTTATTTCAATTTCAAGAGAATTTGAGAATTTTTTGAGAATTTCAAGCTGTAACCATTTTCTGTTGTTTTTAAATTTACAGGCAATCAAATGTATTAATCACATTTTTATCAGATTTTTCTTTTAACTCAGAGGTTGTGAGGCCTAGAAAGGGTTTCTGCAGGTTTTATCAAGTCAAATTTAAGACCTTTTTAAGGACTTAAACAGGGCTAAATGCTAAGGATTCTTTCTAATGCCCTGATTGGACCAGCAGATTTAAAGTCTTTTACCTGCCCTATCAAAAAAAGGCATTTCTTAAGGCTGATTTAGCTGGCAGTAGGTTTTTATATGTTCTCCATGTCGTGTTTCTTCCCAGTTGTTTTGTTTTTTCTGAAAGCTACCTTACTACACAAGTGGTTAAACTCGCTAATTCAGAGGCGGTAACCAGCGGACGTGCAACAACTTTAATCAGGTAAACACAAAACAAAAGGTTCCATCTGGAGTCCTTCATGGGACTCCAAACTTGTAAACACTCACTCCATCGGATCAGAGCGTCGCTGTGATGTGTAGTTAATTTTTTTGAGAGGTGCACATCAGCATGAGTCAAATAATGTGTCAAATCAAGCCCTTTATCTTCAATCTAGATTTTCTTTAAAAGAGGTTTTAAAAATGATAATAAACTAAATATAATTAATTTTACATGGACATGGGAAAAATAAGACCCATTTAAAATTATTTAAGACATATAAGACTACAAGACTTTTTAGGTCTAAAATTTTAGAATTGAAATGTAATACTTTTTAAGACACCCTGATAAACATAATGTTGAGAAAGTAAACTCAATGGGGATTATGTTCTCAAAGAATTTATGAACATTTGCAGAATAACAGTAGCTTGTTTATATTGACAAAAATCTTAGTCTTACTTCCTGATTTTGAGCCCCTCTTCATTGTCTGGTCGAAAAAACTCAAAGGATTTGTAGATCTTAACACATTCTCGTCTGTATTGGCCAACGTTAAACTCTGCGGAAGTGAAAAGGAAACCAACTTGAGGAAGAGCAAAACCACATGTGGATTAACACAATCTTGGCCTGGCATTTCACAAATCTGCTCTTTGTAAACTCAATCCAAACCTTTCGTAGGAACATCAATCCAGTTGAGGTAGCGTGTCAGTTTTTTGGAGATGTAGGTCTTTCCTCTGGCGGGCAGACCGACGGTTACTATAAGCGTAGGGCAGTTTGTCATGCATACTGGAAGAAACAAAAACAGCGTCTCATAAAACACTTGAAAAACACGTTTAGCTCCTGCTTTGCATATAAGCCGAGCTGTCGATCATCACACACCTTATTGCATAAAGAACAGGAATAATTTGATCTTTGTGCAGTTCTGGTGGCATTTTTATTGCTTTAATCAAATCTGTGAGTTGTCATTGTAGAGCAGAAGTCGCTTTGATATTGCCACATCAAAGAGCATAATATCATATCTATGTCTATACAGTTGTGTAATAAAAACATGGGTGAACATGTTATATTGCTATTGGTTTGTACATTTTAAAATTATGTACCGGATTTCAAAAAACAATCACAAATATTTCCATTTGAGACATAAATGATAAGGTAGAGGTACAATCACTGGCCACTTTATAAGGTACACCTTACTAGTACCAGGGTTGGACCACATTTTGGCTTCAGTACTGCCTTAATCCTTTGTGGCAGAGATTCAACAAGGTACAGGAAATATTCCTCTGAGATTTTGGTCCATATTGACCTGATAGCATCACGTAGTTGCAGCAGATTTGTCGGCTGCACATTCATGAGGTTGACACCGAGTTCTGACCCTACTATTCGAATGTTGCAGCATAAATCAGACCAGGCAACGTTTTCCCAATCTTCTATTGTCTAATTTTGGTGAGGCTGTGCCAACTGTAGCCTCTGTTTCCTGTTCTTAGCTGACAGGAATGGCACTCACACCGTCTTCTGCTGCTGTAGCCCATCCGCCTCAAGGTTGGACATTTCGTGCATTTAGAAAAGCTCTTCTGCATACCTCGGTTGTAATGAGTGGTTAATTGAGTTATTGTTGCCTTTACATCAGCTGGAACCAGTCTGGAAATTCTCCTGACCTCTGGCATCAACTAGGCATTTGTGGCCAAAGAACTGCCGCTCACTGGATACTTTCTCTTTTTCGGACCATTCCCAGTAAACACTAGAGATGATTGTGCGTGAAAATCCCAGTAGATCAGCAGTTTCTGAAATTCTCAGACCAGCCCGTCTGGCACCAACAACCTTGCCATGTTCAAAGTCACTTAAATCCTCTTTCTTTCCCCTTCTGATGCTTGGTTTGAACTGTAGCAGATCATCTCGACCATGTCTACATGCCTAAATACATTGAGTTGCTGCCATGTGATTGGCTGATTAGATATTTGCGTCAATAAGCAGTTAGATAGGTGTACCTAATAAATTGGCCGGTGAGTGTATATAGTTTAAGCTTCTTGCAAAACAATCACAAATGTTTTTCATTTACTTAAATGCCTATAGGTTTATAGTAGATAAAACAATGTTTTCAATTGTATCTTTTTCTTGATTGTATTTATAGATTTATAGAAAATATTTACAACACATGCAAATACAAAAACGCACTACAACAACGATAATGTGTCAGGGGACACCCAAAAAGTTTGTACATGTTTATTCTATGATTCTATGGAGATGCATTCCCACTGCAGTCACCCCAATCAATTTAACCTTGTAAATTCTTTCAAATAGAGATATTAAGTCATCTGGTGAAATTGTATTTATATCGCAATATATATCGCAAAATAAATTAAAAATCCCAATGCTAGATTTTTACAATATCGTGCAGCCTTAGTTTATAAAATATTTAATGTTTTCAGGCCTTATTGAAAAAAAATATATGCAAAAATCTATGTGTGAGTTATACATATTTTACAAACTTTAAGGTCTGAGATATTTTCATTTTCTAAAAAAAATAAAAAATTCTCTAAATTATAATATTCTTACTTGAAGACACATTATCGGTAGTCATAAATTAAAATAAAAAAAATCTAATTTTAATAAAAAATGTGTATTTGTCAATGGAAAACCATAAGAAATGGTTATAACCTATAACACACACACACACACACACACACACACACACACACACACACACACACACACACACACACACACAGTAGTAATTTATTTAATAATATGTAACAAATGTGCTATTACTAAAGCAATACAGCATTATTACACAATACTGTAATAATGTACTATTTAATTTACAACTATTTACGATTTATTATCTCTTATTTAGTTCATTTGTTTACATATCTAAGATTACAAGCTAGCCAAGTACTGTGCAACAATTTAAATTGTAACAAATGAACGTTATACATCACATATATAATACAATAATACAGTAAAACACAACTCGTAATCTTCTTAAATCTTATGTAATGCTATTAAAAATAATTATTTAAAAAAGTAAACGTACTCAAACAAAATCCTCTCGATTTCTTCATGTTCAGCTCTAAATATAGGGTTAAATAGTCTGTCATATTATGAGTATTGCATCAGAAAAACCCCTTTAACCCAAATCTGCCTCCAGCATCTCATCCTTTCATTCATGCTTACCCTTTTTCTGACTAATGTGCCTGTCAGGAAGGCCGTTTCTGGAGGATGGCACCCATATTTTCTTTAAAGGATTCTGGGTGAGCTCTCGGGTCAGACTATTGCCGCATTGCTCCGTGTTGTTCTCTATTAAACTCATTATATTCCGTCGTCTCTACACTCGAGCGTCCATAACCATCAGTGCGCACTAAAGACAGCGTTGAAGAACGGCATGAGACTGGTAGGGAAAAGGTCTACCGTAATGACAGGAGCGGATGCGCGCTTACACATATTTACCGTAAACATTGGTGTGTTTTCAACAGTAGGATACATTAAAAAAAGATTTCTTTAGATACATGGTTTGGCCGCTTGGTTTATATTAAAAGCCTGAAATGTAGCATTATTAAAACTGATCTTTGTACCATTTTTAGATTAGTTGTTACTAAAGTTTATATGTGTTATTGTTCTGTTCACCAGACGTAATGGTGAAGAACGCTGTGTAGTCATCTGACATCTGTTGCGTTTCTCAGCGCTGCTGTAAACGGACTAATCACAACCGGTTGTGGTTGGCTGCTTGCCTAGCGTCTGTGAGGAGTAAGGTTTACCTGCACAGCACTTACTAGCTGGCCTCCTTTACACATGCACAACTCAAAAATAAAGAAATATAAGTCTATGAATTAAAAAAGCAAAATTTATATTTTTTTTCCTTTATGCTATCACCATTTATGAATGTTTTTTTTTAAATTTACCTGCACGAGGTTCCCATAGAAATGCAAGTTGTTTGCCCTTTATTGGAGAGTGGTCTGGATGCAGACCTGGTGCAGTGCAATCTGGGCTGCATCCAATGCTTGGTAATGGGCTCACCTAACTCCACCCCTCACAGTGTGGTCACTCGCTTCATTTGAGTGCATTGTGTCTGACATTGCATCGTTGAATGATTCCATCACAGCTTGCATCATAAAGGCTGCATCCAGATACTATTGCTTTATTGGGGTCGCGATTCAAGTTTATCCACAGTGCAGCACACTCTGATTATTTGAGTTCTCATTCATTTTGCTGTAAAAAAAATTTACACTAAAAGGAATTGTAATTGTATTTTCAAGAGGAAACTTTTGGATTTCTAGTGAGGGTTATAATTTTTTAAACTGCAAAATATTATTGAAGGGAGACAGCTGGAGAGCCACAGGGTCCCTACCACTGCAATAGCAGGTGCAGCTTGACTAGCATAACTTCATTCTGTTATAAATGAGATCGTTTTTACTGTAATAAGTTCATTATATAATGTTATAATTTATACAAAGCAATGTTTTTTAGTTTGTTTTTTTTTTTTTTAAATATTATTAAATAAATTAGAAAGTACCCATGGCAGCTATATTTACTTTCGGCCCACTAGCCTCAATCTAGTTTGCAAGGGCGGACTGGCCATCTGGCAATTCTGGCAAATGCCAGAAGGGCCGGACCATTTTTTTAAAATGTAGGCCGGTATGCTATTTTTTAATATGTATGGTTTTTACATGCAGGCAGCTTTTATCTCTAGCAAGATGTGAATATTATGATGATGATGATGATGATGAAAGTATAATAACAATAAATGTTAAGCATTGGCCCAATCGGCAATGGCCGGCTGGTTTCGAGAAGGGGGCGACCCAATCAGAGGACGTAATCAAAATCTGGCAAGAATGTCCAACAAACAGTAAGTGCAACACAAGCTAATTCTCAGAGATAGACTGTAAAAAAGGAAAGGTGGTGCCAAAAAGCTCAGCAAAACAATGCTCTAAAATCATGCTGCCAAATGCATAAAATCAACTAAAATAGTCTCGAAAGGGGGCAGCGCAGTGGGTAGCACTGTCGCCTCACAGCAAGAAGGTCGATGGTTCGAGCCTTGGCTGGGTCAGTTGGTGTTTCTGTGTGGAGTTTGCATATTCGCGTGGGTTTCCTCCCAGTTTCCATCACAAGTCCAAACACGTGCTATAGGTTAATTGGGCATCCGCTGTGTAAAACATATGCTGGATAAGTTGGCGTTTCATTCCGCTGTGGCGATCCCAAAGGGACTAAGCGGAAAAAAAAATGAATGAATGAAATGATAGCATGTATAAATTTGTTATAAATGGCTTGTTTTTGTTCCAGTCACATACATTAAATGTTTAAATATCTATTACATGTGGTACTGCTTATAATATTTCACCATCTGTACACTAATAATATAAGTTGTGAATGTGCGTGTCCGTGGATGGAGCTGTGTCGGTGTGGTAATGTGGGCTGGTGTGGCTACAGTGCCAGGGCTGATTTTTAGTTCCAGTCCGCACCTGCTTGTTTGGTTTTTGGCCCTTCATAAGAAAAGATTTGGGAACCCCTAGTCTATTTGGTAAATCCACCCCTGGTTATGTTTATCGTTATGGATCTTGGAGTAAAACTAATTATTTTATAATAATTTTCATCAGAGAAAATATTGGCAACAGAACATTGCGTGAAGCATTTTTTTTCCGGCAAAGCTACAACTTAGATGCCTTTATTTTTAAATCAAATATAGCAGATCACAGCAGGTTTTAGACGGATCAGTAACTCATTTTTACCCAAACTGCTAATTCCAGCGCCCCCGTGTGGTGCATGAACATGCTGTTTTATTTATTTATTTTATCATTCATTTTTAAAATAAACTTAATGTACATATTTAAGCCTTATATTTACTAACTGAATGAAATGCACAAATGCAGACGTTCAATCAACAGGCTACACGGCTTATTGTCATTTTCAATGTCTCTGCAGGCTGGAGGGCAAGCTGTAACCTGAATAGTCCGATTTCACCAAATGTGCAACTATGAATC
Organism: Danio rerio; assembly: GCF_052040795.2. Taxonomy (NCBI): domain Eukaryota; kingdom Metazoa; phylum Chordata; class Actinopteri; order Cypriniformes; family Danionidae; genus Danio; species Danio rerio. Next base: position 37,461,482 of record NC_141031.1, read on the forward strand.
ACGGTCTATCAAGTCAAACGTGTTATATTCACAACATTACGATATTAAAAGCATGCCTGTAATATCTACAGCCAAATAAAACACAAAAAACGGGAATTAGGTCAAAGTTCACGTTCAAAATATTCAGTTTAAAAGCTTACAGATGCCGCCCTAATTCCAAACATGAAATCACTGTATTCAAAATAACAACATTTGTGAAGACAGGCACAGTTTAAGGCTAAAAATAATGCAAGAAGCTTTAAAATATTATATTTTTGGAAGTGAGAGTAGTCAGAGACATGATAATTTACACAAACTGTCCACTAGGTGGCAAGACTGAGACATGTTCATGGCTGCAGACCCCAATGGATTATGGGTAGGGGATTTGACTTGAGCTGTCTGCAACTGTGCATAGCTTGATAACAACAGTGATTTGTGGGAAGCAGCAAACACTTATATCAGTGCACAATGACCATCTAAAACACAGAAAACAGGCTACATGATTGCTTTGAATAAAACTGAGAGGCAATTTTACATTTCCAAAACATTCTACAATAAACACATATGTATGTAATGACAATAATCAAACCCTTCAGGGGCATTTCCTTTATTCATTAGAAACACTTACGACTTGTGTGCTGTTCTCCATGAGGAACTAGAAAACCTCCACGATCATGCATTTACTCCCAATTCTAGATGTATAAATGTCAAGATATGAATCATAAATCTCAGTCAGCAAATCAGACCCATAAATCAGCATTAAGATGTCTAAAACTAGCTCTGCTAAACAAGCGAACGTGGGTGTGGAGTATTTGTTCAACTCACTGTAAAAACACATAACTAATAAATACATATTCTCTCCAAACAATCTGTCAAATCTCGAAAATATGATTTTCTTAGGCTTAATTATAGTGTGTTCTTGTTTGGTAACTCTCATTCTCATCGCAATGGATTAAAAAGATAGTATTTTGCCAAAAAAATACCTCATCATTTACTCTCCCTCATATGGTTTCTTGCATCTGTTGAACACAAAAGAAGATACTTTGAAGAATGTAGGTTGCTGCAACCAATCAACATCCACAGTTAGTAAAATAAAGTACTATGGAAGTCAATTGGTGCCAGAAACCTGCATTTTTTTTAAATATCTTCCTTTGTGTTTAGTGTGTTCTTTAGTAACTTTCATTCCCATTGCAATTGATTAAAGGGATAGTATTTTGCCAAAAAATACCTCATCATTTACTCTCCCTCAAGGTGTTTCGTGCATCTGTTGAACACAAACTAAGATATTTTGTAGAATGTGGGTTGCTCCAACCCATAAACACACATAGTTAGTAAAATAAAGTACTATGGAAGTCAATGGGTGCCAGAAACCATTTTCAAAATATCTTTTTTTTGTGACAAGTGAAGGGTGAGTAGATGATGGCAGAATTGCCATTTTTAAGTGAACTATCCCTTTAAATTAGTAAAAAATACAACAATTTTATTCACAACTGCTCGTTTTACAAATCTGAAAGAAAAGCAACAGCAGATGCAGTCTTTATATATCACACAACCTTCTCTTTTTCTGTCTTCTCTCTAGGTCATAGTACTCTATTTTTACCACCTCACAGGCTGCATTTTACCTTCCCGTCAGTCAGTAAACCAACAAACATGGCCATGATTTGACCTCAACTCCTCCACACTCCTGGACAGCATGACTGACAAACTCTAGAAAAATCACTGACACTAAGAAATGACATAAAAATCATTCACAATATAATGAAAAAAAATCATGTAACACCATTTCAGTGAACGCAGCACATGACCCAAACACTCTGGTTATCTCCATTCATTCAGTTGCAATGCCCCCAGCGCGACGTCACATTTATTTTTAGACCACACGCATGTTTTACAGCAATGTATGAGCATAGGTTATGTGAGTATATCATTAACAGAGCGCAGATATAATGCTACTGCTCAATTAAACGGCTCGTGAACTGCTGAGTTCAACGCACACGCGCCTACGTGACAGAGTCTTGTTTACTTCTTCCTCCTCGCGCACACAATACCAGCTGCTTCCGCCAAAAAAAGCCATAACCACAAGCTCCTTACCTCTCTTATCCAGATTCTGCGTGATTTTGGACCGGCTAGCACCCCTCATTGTCCGCGTTTCTTGTGTTAGTGCTTTATTTTGATGCTCGAGCCTTGAGGTATAAAGGAGAAGTATGTGAAAACACGAGCACACACGCCCACTGATTGACAGGCGGCGAAGCCAATCGCTGCGAGGCAGAGGCACGCGGACACGCCCACCCTACGTTATAAGGAATCAGGGCAAAGTTTGTGTTGATACTGTTGCGCAGTGTTATGCAATGTTTTTGTGTGTTGTTGAGGAATGGCACCAATTAATGAATACACACGCTCGATTCTTTGTTTGCAAATTGAAAGAAGATGACAGGACTTATTGAACACACCCAAAAACTGTTTAATATGACAGCAATTCATTATTTTATTATATGGAATTACAATAAGATGCAGAGTAATAATAATTCATTCATTCATTTTCTTTTCGGCTTAGTCTCTTTATTAATCTAGGGTCGCCACAGCGGAATGAACCGCCAACTTATCCAGCATGTTTTAAGCATGCCCTTCCAGCTGCAACCCATATCTGGGAAACATCCACACACTCATTCACACACACTCTATGGACAATTTAGCCTACCCAATTCACCTGCATGTCTTTGGACTGTGGGGCAAACCGGAGAACCCGAAGAAAACCCACGCGAACTGACCGTGCCGGGGATCGAACCAGCGACTTTCTTGCTGTGAGGCGACAGAACTACCTACTGCGCCACCGCGTGGCCAATAATAGTAATGATATATGTTTATAACATTTAATATATTTTATTGTAATTTTTATTACTCTGCATTCTTTGTTTTCTTCTGGAGTTACAAACAACACGCTAAATCATGCTAAAAACATGTTGACAACATGGTAATTCATGTTGGAATCATGCCAACAACATGCTAATTCATACTAGAATCATGCTAACCACATGCTAATGTTTGTTAGAAACATGTTAGAAATATGCTAATGAATGTTGGAACTATGTTAACAACATGCTAATTCATGCTAGAAACATGCTAACCACCTGCTAATTCATGCAAATAACATGTTAATTTGTTAGAATCATGCTAATTAATGTTAGAATCATGCTAACATTATGCTAATTCATGCTGGAATCATGCTAATATCATGCTTTTACAAACTCAGGGAATAACCTTAAAGCTTTTTATTTGCCTGCTTCAGTCCACTTTTAAAGTGGTTAAATTGTTGACTGCAGGGATCTTACACATTCTTTTAGCCAACTTGATTCTTTTTCATACTAACAAAAAGTTTGTCCTCAAACATCTAGTTAGAATTATTAATAAGGCTTTGCTACTAACTTGTGTCATATTTTTTCTCAAGTAAATTTATTAATTTTTCTCTCTATTTCAGAAGTCACCACCGCAGAATAAACCGGCAACTATTCCAGCATATGTTTTTTACACAGCGGATGCCCTTCCAGCCGCAACCCAGTACTGGGAAATGCCCATACACACTCATTCACATACACTGCAGCCAATTTAACTTATTTAATTCACCTATAGCGCATGTTATTAAACTTTGGGGGAACCCGGAGGAAACCTACACAAACACGGGGAGAACATGCAAACTCCATACGGAAATGCCAACTGGTCCAGCCGGGACTCAAACCAGCGACGTTCTTGCTGTGAGGACAGTGCTAACCACTGAGCCACCGTGCCTCCTTCCCAAGTAAAACAAAATGAAACGGTCATATAAAATTATAAAAGCCACATGATTGCTTTATGATTCATAAGAAAGAACTTTACTGATATAAAAAAATTCTTAATCAGATTATAATGTGTCTATAAACGTTGTCATAGCTTTATTGCAGTGAAAATAAAACTGCACTGCCTTTAGAAAGCTGGGTATCATTCATAATCTAATTTAATAAGGCCACCGTGTCAAACTAATGCAGGAGAGGTGTTTTAATTGCACGCTGTCTCTCAGGAATCTCCATCGGCTACATTAGGAACATCTTGACCTGCTGGATGCTGCAGTGCGTCTGCATTCAAAAACATATTTAGCCTGTGCAGTGGAACATGTCCCTCACGTAGACACACACAGCCCATAGTGAAGCCACAGTAAAGACAGACGGAGCTCTGGACAAAGGCCAAGTCAGGACAAAGGTCACATGGTCTGTGCTGGATAATAAAACGGGTTGAGTTGGAGTCAGTGGGTGTAAAACTGTTGTTGTTAATTGTCACTTTAGTGTTTTTTGTAAGCTGTAGAAAAGACAGGAGTGACGTGAGTTGTGAGGTTTTGCCCAAGGGTGCATTTCCCAAAAGACTTGTTTGTTAACATGGTCAGAAGTTTTGTCATTAGCAACATAGTTGACCAATTTGGTGATTCCCAAATATTTTATACTCAGCTTTTAAAAGCTGCCATGATGCTCAGACATAAAGAAAATTAAATTCTGTGATCACTTACTTACCTTACACTTGTGGAAAACCTGTTTGAGATTTTATTATTTACAAAATAACTTAAAGTCGTAACGATTGACTTCCATAGCATTTTATGGATTTCATTGCTATCAGTTTCCAACATTCTTCAAAATATCTTCTTCAGGTTCAACAGAAAAAAGAATCTCATATTTAAATTCATTCATTCATTTTCTTTTGGGCTTAGTCCCTTTATAAATCAGGGGTCACCACAGCAGAATGAACCACCAACTTATCCAGCAGGTAATACCCTACCAGCTGGAACCCATCACTGGGAAACACCCATACATTCTCATTCACAGTCATACACATACACTACGGATATTTTAGCTTACCCAATTCACCTGTCTTTGGACTTGTGGGGGAAACGGAATTACCTGGAGGAAACCCATGTGAACGCGGGGAGAACATGCAAACTCCACACAGAAATGCCAACTCTGACCCAGCCGAGGCTCGACCCAGCAAATTTCTTGCTGTGAGGCGAGAGTGCTGCCCACTGCGCCACTACACTCCCCCCCTGTACATATACATATATATATATATACAGTTGAAACCAGAAGCTTACTCTAAAAAACACTCTAAAAAAGGAACATAACTATTTTTAAAAAAATGTCTGATGGCAAATCATATAAACATTTACTATTTTAGGTCATTTGGGATTACCTAAATGATTTACATTTGCTAAATGCCAGAATAATGAGATAATTCGTTTTTGAGAATTTTTTATTAACTTCTAGACAGCCAAAAGTTTACATACATTCCTTGATATTTATTTAGCTTTGGTCAAATGTTTTGGGTCTCCTTCCACAAGCTTCTCACAATAGTTTGAAGATATTTTGGCCCATTCCTCTTGACAGAATTGGTGTAACTGAGTCAGATTTGTAGGCTGTCTTGCTCGCACAAGCTTTTTCAACTCTGCCCACAAATTTTCTATAAGATTGAGAGCAGGGCTTTGTGATGGCCACTCCAAAACATTCACTCTGTTGTCCTTAAAGCACATTTTAACTAATTTGGCAGTATGCTTAAGGTCATGGTCTGTTTGGAAGACTCATTTGTGGCCAAGTTTTAATTTCCTGGCTGATGTCTTGAGATGTTGCTTCAGTATTTCTACATAATGTTCTTTCTTCATGATGCCATCTATGCTGTGAAGTGGACCAGTCCCTCCTGCAGCAAAACAGCCCAACAACATGATGCTGCCCCCCATACTTCACAGTTGGGATAGTGTTCCTAGGCTTGTAAGCTTTCCCCTTTGTCCTCCAAATGTAACACTGGTCATTATGGCCAAACATTATCTTAGTTCCATCAGACCACAGGACATGTCTCCAAAAATTATAATTTTTCACAGTGTAATTTAGCTAATTGTAATCCAGCTTTTTTGTTGATTCTGGTTTGTTGATTTTCCCATGTTGTCACACAAGGAAGCAGTGTGTTTGAGGTTTTCCTTAAATACTATTCTGCAGTTGTGCCTCCAATTAACTCAAATGTTGTCAATTAGCCAATCAGAAACTTCCACAACCTTGACACCCTCATCTGAGCTTTTTCAGAGGCAGAATAATCTTATTGTATGTAAACATGACTTTCAAGAACAGTTATAATAATTTCTCAAAATAATATCTCTCTCGGTATTCTACTATTAAGCATAAAAGAAACAAATATGATAATCCTAACTTACCTATAAGAGAAAAAGTTTAGTCACATTAACATCTGACTTTTTTTAAATGGTTATGTGCCTTTTTATACAGTGTATGTACACTTCTGGTTTCAACTATATATATACTGTATATATGTATGAATTTTTAGATTTATTTATTTGTTTATTGTTTTTGCAGGTTTCGTCCTCCATATATGGTTTTCCAGTGGTAAGTAATGTAAACCTTTTCATCCTCCCCTCTATAGTAAAAAAATCTCCAGCTTTCTTTTTGCACATCATTCCCTCGTAGAAAATTAGGGGTGTGGCTAAAGTTATTGACGTCAAAAGAGAAGGACCGCCATTCCAAACTCAAAAGCAAAGGGTCAGACTTTGATTAAAGTTGATTCCCAAAACAAACATTTTTTCAGTGGATTAACTTGAACGGATTAATTCTTTACCTAAAAAATAACGATGTGCACTAGCAAAATAAACACTGTACATTTTGATTTCACACAGACTTTAGTCTTGAATTCCAAAACGAACAACTGGAAACCGAAATTGTCAACTGGTTTGATTCTCCGTTATTCATCATATGGTAGTTAAACAGCAAGTTACTTTGTTGTAGTCTGGAAAATGCACTCCAGACTGGAACAAAGCAGGACATGAAATTGTGATGAGGGCATGAAATGAAGAAGGGTCGAGAAACGGGATGTAAATGTGATCTGGTGAACACAAACACAGTTCAGCTTGAGCTCGTTATCTCACCAGCAAACAGCGCAATGTGTTTATATCTACTCAAACATGAAGACGCTCAAAATGTTTACAGTGTCAGGGAGGAAAATAGTTTATCATATAATAACTAAGACTGTTTGGAGGGCTGAAAATAAACACACATCTTGTGACAGCAGATCCTGACCTTTACGTGTGTGTCCAGAACATTCTTCATAAAGGCCATGGTGATTATCAGACCCTGCTTTACACGTCTTTCCCCCTATTCCTGGCTCTCTTAGAGGACGTGCTCTAAAGTCCTCTCCAGCTTAGTATATATAACAAAGTATAGATGATACTGGCTACGCCGAATATCAAATGAAAATACAAGTGAAAGAGTTTGCAGATTTGTGTAGTTTGATCACAGTAAAGTTTATTTAGTTATATTTAGATTTGGTAAAGTGTGGTAACAAAAAAAAAAAAAAAAAGGTATATTTTGATGCAGATTGAAGGAGTGCTTAAATTTCATTCAAGTTTGGTTATATATATATATATATATATATATATATATATATATATATATATATATATATATATATATATATATATATATATACTGCGGCCTCTTATATATACTAGAGAGAAATTTGAGATCTTAAAAAGCGTACACAGCGGCCTCTGGTGGATTCACTCCTGGAATGTACACTGAGCTGAAACAACACAATTTTTGAGATTTCATTGGGACAACTTAATATTTTATGTTCAATCCACATATATTTGTTAAAAGTGTTAAGTCAACTTAATCAATTTGTGTTGTGACAAAATGAATAAATTGTGTGGAACCCTGCATTTTTTACAGTGTATTTGTGGCTTTCCAGAAATGTATATAGGGGTACATTTTTAGAATAAGCCTTGGTTGAACAAAATGATAATATGGAAGTCAATGTCTGAACCATCATTTACCATCCTTTTTCGCATGTTTAAGTATCAATAGACAGATTTCCATGTTAACATGAAGTGAATCTTTTCAAACTTGGCCAAAAAAGAAAAATCCAAAATGTAAATTAGGTGTGTTTCCATCATGTTGTCAGAGCTGCTCATTGTATATTGGTAACCAATAGCAAGCAATGCAAATAATCATACATTCATTTTCTTTTCGGCTCATTCATTTTCTTTTCGGCTTTTTTCAATCAAGTCCTTTTATCAATCAAGGTTTACCACAGCGGAATGAACCATCAACTTATTCAGCATATGTTTTATGCAGCAGATGCCCTTCCAGCTGCAACCCAGTACTTGGAAACACCCATACACTCTCATTCACACTCATATACTATGAACAATTTAGCTAACCCAATTCACCTATACAAACATTTATTTGTGAATTAAGAGATTCCATCACTCCTTTCCCATGCGATGCTTCAAAATCTGCATCAATACATGCTGATGGAAACCTCATGTGACTCTTGCCAAAAATAAAAATGTGAAAGTTCATCTAAAAAAAAGAAAGAAAGGAAGGCACATATTTTAGTTAGAATAGATTTTTGGCAGACGCTGGTGAGTTTTGGGGCTTAGGAAGTGACTCACTGCACTAAAAAATTACCACATTTCACAACACGATGAATATTGTGAAACATTTCCAGTGCAGACATTAAGTTTCTTCGGAAATGTGTTAATTTTTTTATTTTTTATTTAAAAGGACCAAAAGGAAAAGCCCAAAACAACAACAAATGAAGCCTCTGGAGTGATAGGACTGACAGATCTTATAGAAATACACACACATAACAAACACAGTGCGTAACAAATAATAGATCAGTGCACAGAAAACACACATTAACGAACAATGACGTACACACATACACACACACACACACACACTGAAGCATTTTAAAGCAGCTTTTTTTCAGTCCTGCTGGTGATAGAAACAAGCACTTCTTCTGTCTACATGTGCATTTCTTACAGTTTTTCTGAAACGTTTCCTTCATCCGTTCATCTTCTCTTCTTCTCTGAAGAGTCTGTCTGTGTTCACTGCATTCATCTGCTCTTGCTCTTTCCGTTGTGTCGTTACTCTGTTTATTCTCCATCTCCGTCTCTCATTGGCTGCTGCATCCACTTCCTCCGCTCTTCTCGCCAGTCGCTGCTTTCTTGCGTCTCTTGTTCAGTAACGGGTTACTGGACGCGTCCAAATCTTTAATCTTCACCTGCTCATAATCTACACGCATGGTGGCCAATGCGCTGGTCAACTCCTCCTGCAAACCAAGAGGAAAAAAAGAAGAAGCAAATGAGAAAATAATGTAAAGAGTATAATAAAAATGGTTAAATGAATATAACAATATGTCTATATATAGTAGTGAACATTTGAAGTGGTCCAAAAATGTTTACGAAAATTGTCTACAGCTATTAAACAACACTATTTTTGATTCACACATACAGTTGAAGTCAGAATTATTACCCCCCTGTTTATTTTTAACCTAATTTCTGTTTAACGGAGAGAAGATTTGTTCAACAAATTTCTAAACATAATAGTTTTAATAACTCATTTCTAATAACTGATTTATTTTATCTTTTCGATGATGACAGTAAATAATATTTGACTAGATATTTTTCAAGACACTTCTATACATATAAAGGCTTAACTAGGTTAATTAGGTTAGCTAGGCAGGTTAGGGTAATTAGGCAAGTTATTGTATAATGATGGTTTGTTCTGTAGATCAGGGGTCACCAATCTTGGTCCTGGAGGGCCGGTGTCTCTGCAGGGTTTAGCTCCAACTTGCCTCAACACACCTGCCTGGATGTTTCAAGTATACCTAGTGAGACCTTGATTAGCTTGTTCAGGTGTGTTTGATTAGGGTTGGAGCTGATATGTGCAGGACACCGGCCCCCCAGGAACAAGTTTGGTGACCACTGCTGTAGACTATCAAAAAAATAGCTTAAAGGGGCTAATAATTTTGACCTTAAAATGTTTTTTAAAAAATTAAAAACTGCTTTTATTCTAGCCGAAATAAAACAAATAAGACTTTCTCCAAAAGAAAGATTATTATCAGACATACTGTGAAAATTTCCTTGCTCTGTTAAACATCATTTGGGAAATATTTAAAAAAGAAAAACAAATTCAAACGGGGTTTAATAATTCTGACTTCAACTAAGAGTATTTACATTTTTACAACAGTTCTGTCTGGTTATTGAATGTGATTGGCTGACAGCCGTGCAATATTCTGCAATATCAGAACTTGTACAGCCTCTTCAACTTTCTGTATTACTCCGCCCACAGATCAACAGATCAATAAACTCACTGCAGGATGTTGCAGCTGTTGGACAACATAATGCACTTTTGAGACCTTTTTTAGGCCAGAATAATAATAATAATAATAATAATAATAATCTTAATTTATAAGAATAGTGCCTATTTTAATTATTAATAATGCCAAGATTCAGCACATCAGCAATCATCAGCCTGTCATACTGAGCAGAGCAAAGATAGTTGCACCACAAGATGGCGACAGAGACCACAAAATAAGAAAAAAACTCTTGAGTTTTCTTTTCGTATTTCAAACTGATACAGCTGATCAAATTCTTATAAAAGAGGTAAGCAACGTTTTAAGGCGATCTCGCTCTTTTGTGTACGGTAGTGCTGTTCTTATACCATAATAATCTGGTAGTGTTTGCTTTGCTTTGGCTTTTTCGGGGTTTATTATTGTGATATCCCGATTGTAGACTGATGGCATTTAATAATGTTCAGCCTTATAATCTTAAAACTTGAGCAAAATCACCCGTTTTATCATCACTTTAGACACTATCCTAGAGTGTCATCACTCATGTACATGTCATTCATATACTAGAGTGAAAAAAAGTGACTTTTTTTAAGCAACGGTTTCTGCTGTTCTGACGTCAGCTGCAGATGTGTATGAATGGCGGAAGAAAGTAATTCCTCATACAAAAGGGTTTTTAGACTCTGTGTTTGCTTTTCTTCATATACACGATTATGCTGTTGAACTGTTGTATAAATGCAATATCACACTCGTAGAAGGCGATATGGCTGTACAGTATATCATCACTGGTGGGACACTAAGGCAGTCAGGCTGCAGTCTCGAGCTAACGCAAGTCTCCCACCAGTGCTGATATACAGCCTTATTGCACTGCCACTCATGTGATATTGCTCATATATATAAAATATTAAGCGTATATTAGTTATACTAGTAATACATATTTGTAAGAGTATATGTATAATATTTTCCCAGTGATGAGAGTAAAACAAAAGCTGGTTCATTCCGCGGTGGCGACCCCAGAATAATAAAGGGATTAAGCTGAAAAGAAAATGAATGAATGAATATGTATAACATATATGATATTCATTAATTATTTATAATTTGACTCAATTAAAATAAATACTATTTAAATTCCATATATATTATACATACTTGCATCATATTTTATATAGCAAGAGTATTAAGACTATTACTAATATATCTTTAAATAGCTTATATAATTATAAATAATAGTAAATGTTTAAATGGCATTTATATTCTAAATACTTGCAATCTTTAAGTGTTGTATGGTTAATAAAATTTTTTTTTTGTTTTGTTTGCATTAATATGAATTTTAATTTACATGTAAATTGACATGTGGTACAGGTGAATTGAGATGCGGCAGGAAGGGCATCCGCTGCGTAAAAACGTGCTGGATAAGTTGGCGGTTCATTCTGCTGTGGCGACCCCGGATTAATATAGGGACAAAGTCGACAAGAAAATGAATGAATGAATGTAAATTGTAATATAAATATTAATGTAATTATTATTAATGCTTTCTTATTATTAATGTTTATATTAAAACTATGTATATTTTAAGTAGATGTAGATAGTTTTATTTCAATATTTTACTCTACATTGAGTCATTTATTGTTTTAAAACTATGTCTATAATGCCAGTACGATGCTACTCTAACTAAAATGAACTGGTTATAACTCTGCTATATGGCTCCCCCTTGAGGATACAGATGATATGACAGATATCTGTGAGCATATAAAAAATGAAAAATAACAGCATGGAATGAAATGGTATTGATGCATTGCTCTGGACAGGTACTATAATTTCGCCTTACCTTGACCTCGTCCCACATCTCGCTGTCTTCAGTGAGCACTCGTGAGGTGTGGAGAGGCGTCTGCGGGACCACCATTGATTGCTGAGAGAAAAGAAAAATGTCTCAGTTCTGTAGTATTTGTGTCCACATGTTCTCATGATGCTTCATGTGAACTATAGGAGATTTTTTAAAAACTGGGTGCAATAAGTTGTCATTATTCATTGAATATTAAAAAGGGAACTTGTTAGAATTAACAGATCACTTTAAGTATACCATGAACAACCCCAAGAAGTCTTTACACAGCAATAATAATGATGCATATTGAATATTACTGTACTGCAGGATGTATAATGACAAAATAATGCAAAGAAACAAAACATATTAAACTCAAAAAAGCTTTGTGACTATAATTTCACATTAAAAGCGCAACATTATGACAAATAAATGACAAAGCCAAACATACCTCTCACTCATTTATCACTGTAGTTGTGGATTATTTTTTATTATTTTATTTTATTTATAATTGTTTTCTAATGGAAGTTTCCTAAACTGGACGTACAGCTCATAATTTAAAACAGTAACGTAAAAAGCCGGATAAGCAGATCGGAAAAGCACTTACATTGATCCAGGGGTGGTTCATGAACTGTTCAATGGTCATTCTTTCACTGGGGTCAGTCTTCAGGAGCTGGTGGATCAACTGTTTGGCTGCAGGAGAATATTATACTTTAGTTCATCTTGATCTGTGCTTTAGCCTGCAAGAGCTTTACAGGTATCGAAAGAAATCTGATCTAGATAGTGGATCAGCACTGTAGTGTGAACATGCACAGAACTGAGAAGCACGGCAAGAATATCTGAAGCATTTATCAACTGATACTTGCAACATGTCGTCAACAGTCTGTGCTAATCTGAATGTTCTGTTCAATAAAGTGCACGTCTATAATAATTTTGGGAAATTATTATTTTATTGTTATTATTTTTAGACATAAATGATTATTTTCCCTAACTATAAGCCTGATAAAATTAATAAGAATAATAATAAAATGACAAAAAATAGACAAGAATTGAAAACAGGTTATATACACACCTTTTATACTTAAAATACATTTAAAATATATAAGATTTTTAAAATATTTAGCTTTTCTTTAATTTCTAATTAACCCTTATGTACTGTTGCAGATGTTTTCATCCACTCTGGGGTGATTTTGTGTCTTAATTTGGACGCAACTTTCAGCTAGCAGAAGGATTTTTGGTGACAAATCTTATTTTGACACATATTTTTGAGAAAATGCCTTGTATTAAAAAAAAACAACAGCAACAATACACTCTGGGCACCCCCTTAAATGTGGTTATAATGGAAGTCAATGGGCAAAAACAGACACCAACAGTAAATTAGGGAGTAAAATAAAAATCTAACACTGCATCAAAGCCAATGTTGTTACTAATCGTTCACTTGTCCAAGACTGTGATAGAAGGTAAAAACAAATCCAGTCCACAATTACTTTTTACATTGAAAATAAATCATTTTGTGTGTTTTCCTACCAAATCAGTGATATCATTTGTAAACTTGGCAATTAAAGAGTCCAAATT